>NC_050069.1:178479881-178782912 GCF_009764565.3 Dermochelys coriacea
AAGTCTAAAAGGTTGCCGTGCAAGACCATTAGGTACACTAAATTTTTTAAAAAGTCACAACTGTGAACACCAGATGGCACTGAAAGACTTTGGATTAGGCACGTTGCTAAATCAAGAACTCAGATTATGAAGAATGAGGGGAACTTGCTGAGCTCTATATTTCCATGTGCTAAAAAGGGCTATAATTAGATACACAGATATTATAAGCTTTTACAGTCTTTCATTTGGCAGCATTAGATATTAACACTATTATGCCAGGTTAAATAAGTGGATAGTTAATTGCACGCAGACTTGTGGGTCACAATGTGTGAAATTCATCCCAGTATAGAGAACCCACATGAAACCCTTTGTGCCACTTAAGCCCCTGTTAAGGATTTAAGTAAGTAGTGCCATAGGGTTTCATAGCAGCCTCTGCACTGGAGTAGATTTCACTGGTAACCCATTGAAGGGCATTGTGTGATGGGGAAACCAAAGAAACAATATGAGGGTAACGAAAGTTTACAGTTTTAAACTGTAATTGCTGGATAGGTAATTTCCCCCCCCACCCCCATAGTTGTTTGGAGTCAACAGGAAGAGGAAATAAGAGCTAGAGAAGGAAAAAGAGTACCAGTTCTTTTGCAGGGAAGGATTCCAAAGTATGAGTCCTATGCCTCGCTATACTTTAAACACCCTTTCTTTACTATACATCAAATAAATGGTCTGAATTGTTTATTAGTGAACCTACAATAGGATTTGGCCCAAAAGGAGAATCCTGGATTGTCTCTAACTCAAGTCCTGAGCCAGCTCTCATTGTAAGCCATCACAAATTTCCCATTAAGTTCATTTGTGTAAATTTAAGAGGTTTATATCTTACTAAGCCCTGGTCTACATTATGAGTTTAGGTCGAATTTAGCAGCATTAGATCGATTTAACCCTGCACCTGTCCACACAACAAAGCCATTTTTGTCAACTTAATGGGCTCTTAAAATCGATTTCTGTACTCCTCCCCGACAAGGGATTAGCACTGAAATTGACATCACCTGGTCGAATTTGGGTTAGCGTGGATGCAATTCGACGGTATTGGCCCTTGGGAGCTATCCCACAGTGCTCCATTGTGACCACTCTGGACAGCACTCTGAACTTGGATGCACTGGCCAGGTAGACAGGAAAAGCCCGGCGGACTTTTGAATTTCATTTCCTGTTTGGCCAGTGTGGCAAGCTGATCAGCACAGGTGACCTTACAGATCTCATCAGCAGAGGTGACCATGGAGTCCCAGAATCGCAAAAGAGCTCCAGCATGGACTGAACGGGAGATACTGGATCTGACAGCTGTAAGGGGAGATGAATCCATGCTATCAGAGCTCTGTTCCAAATGACAAAATATTTGGAAAAACAAACAAAAAAAACTCCAAGGGCATGAAGGACAGAGGCTATCACAGGGACCCGTAGCAGTGCAGTGTGAAACTTAAGGAGTTTAGGCAAGCCTACCAAAAAACCCAAGAGGCAAACACCCCCTCGGGGTCAGAGCCCCAGACATGCTGCTTCTATGATGAGCCGCATGCAATTCTAAGGGGTGCCCTTACCACTGCCGTACGTGGACTCCTGCAACGGAGGAGTCTCACGCAACAGGGATGAGGATTTTGGGGACAAGGAAAATGAGGAGGAGGGGGAGGTTGAAGATAGCGCACACCACCAGGCAAGCAGAGAAACCATTCCCCTTGACAGCCCAGAACTGTTTATCACCCTGGATCCAATACACCTCCCAACCTGGGCTCCTGAACCTTGAAGGCGGAGAAGGTAGCTCTGGTGAGTGTACCTTTGTACATACAATACTGTTTAAAAACAAGCGTGTTTAATGATTACTTTGTCCTAACAACTTGGGATGCATTCATGGCCAGTACAGCTACTGGAAAAGTCTGTTAATATGTCTGGGGATGGGGTGGAAATCCTCCAGGGACATCTCAATGAAGCTGTCCTGGAGGTACTCCCAAAGCCTTTGCAAAAGGTTTCTGGGGAGGGCAGCCTTATTGCATCCTCCATAGTAGGACACTTTACCACGACAAGCCAGTAGCACGTAGTCTGGAATCATTGCATAAGAAAGCATGGCAGCTTGTGGTCCCAATGTTTGCTGGCATTCAAGAAACATCTGTTCTTTATCTCTGTTATCCTCAGGAGAGATATATCATTCATGGTCACCTGGTTGAAAGAGGGGAATTTTATTCAGGGGACATTCAGAGGTGGCTGTTCCTGCTGGGCTGTTTGCCTGTGGCTGAAAAGAAAATCATCCCCACTGTTAGCCACACAATGGGGGGAAGGGGTGAAGCGATCATCCCAGAGAATTGTGTGTGTGGGCAGGGTTAGTGCTGCACATTAACCTGAAAACATCATCTCCTCCTTTTAAATGACCAATGTGTCTTTTTCAATTTTAATCTCCCTTTTTCCTCCCATAGCGGCAAACGTTTCAATGCTGCGACTAGCATCTCCGCTCCAGAGGCTAGCACAGATAAGAAGGCGAAAAAAACAAACAAACAAAAAAAAAAACAACAACACACTTGCACTGAAATGTTCTCTGAGCTCATGCAGTCCACCCAAACTGAAAGAGCCCAGCAGAATGCATGGAGACAGACAATGGCAGAGTCCAAGAAAGCACAAAATGAATGCGAGGACAGGAGGGATGCCCGAAAGGATTGATGGCTGGAGCAACAGGAGAGGTGATGGCAGCATGATGAAAGGAGGCAGGATGCAATGCTGAGGCTACTGGAGGATCAAACTGATATGCTCCGGCATATGGTTGAGGTGCAGGAAAGGCACAGACTGCCACTGCAGCCCCTGTGTAACCAACTGCCTTCCTCCCCAAGTTCCATAGCCTCCTCACCCAGACGCCCAAGAACATGGGGAGGGGCCCCCCTCCAAGCACCCAACCACTCCCCCTCAGACGACTGCCCAAGTAACAGAAGGCTGGAATTCAATAAGTTTTGAAGTGCAGTGTGGCCTTGTCCTTCCCTCCTCCCCCCCCTTTCCGGGGTACCTTGGCAGTTATCCCCGTATTTGTGTGACGAATTAATAAAGAATGCATGATTTTGAAACAATAACTTATTGCCTCTGCAAGCAGTGATTGAAGTGGGGAGCGGAGGGCGGTTGGCTTACAGGGAAGTAGAGTGAACCAATGGGGTGGGCTTTCATCATGGAGAAAAACAGAACTGTCACACCGTAGCCTGGTCAGCCATGAAACTGGTTTTCAAAGCTTTGCTGATGCGCAGTGTGCCCTGCTGTGCTCTTCTAACTGCCCAGGTGTCTGGCTGTATGTAATCAGCAGCCAGGCAATTTGCCTCAACTTCCCACCCCACCATAAACGTCTCCTCCTTACTCTCACAGATATTGTGGAGCACACAACAAACAGTAATAACAATGGGAATATTGGTTTTGCTGAGGTCTAACTGAGTCAGTAAACTGTGCCAGCGAGCTTTTAAATGTCCAAAGTCACATTCTACCACCATTCTGCACTTGCTCAAGCCTATAATTGATCAGCTCTTTACCACTGGCCAGGGTGCCTGTGTACAGCTTCATGAGCCATGCCATTAAGAGGCAGGCTGGCTCCCCAAGGATAACTATAGGCATTTCAACATCCCCAACGGTTATTTTCTCATCTGGAAAATAAGTCCCTTGCTGCAGCTGTTCACACAGACCAGAGTTCCTGAAGATGCGAGCGTCATGTATCTTTCCCGGCCATCCCCCGTTGATGTTGGTGAAACGTCCCTTGTGATCCACCAGTGCTTGCAGCACCATTGAAAAGTACCCCTTGCGGTTTATGTACTGGCTGCCTTGGTAGTCCGGTCCCAAGATAGATGGAACGTATATCCCTATCGCCCCACCACGGTTAGGGAACCCCATTGCAGCAAAGCCATCCACTATGACCTGCACATTTCCCAGGGTCACTATCCTTGATAGCAGCAGCTCAGTGATTGCGTTGGCTACTTGGATCACAGTAGCCCCCACAGTAGATTTGCCCACTCCAAATTGATTCTTGACTGACCGGTAGCTGTCTGGCATTGCAAGCTTCCAGAGGGCTATCGCCACTCGCTTCTGAACTGTGAGGGCTGTTCTCATCTTGGTATTCTTGCACTTCAGGGCAGGAGAAAGCAAGTCACAAAGTTCAATGAAAGTGCCCTTACGCATGTGAAAGTTTCGCAGCCACTGGGAATCATTCCAGCCCTGCAACACTATGCGGTCCCACCATCTGTGCTCATTTCACAGGCCCAGAATCGGCATTCCATGGCATGAGCCTGCCCCATTGCCACCAGGATGGCCAAATTTCTGGGACCCGGGCTTTGAGAGAAGTCTGTGTCCATGTCCTCATCACTCTCGTCACCGCGCTGCCATCACCTCCTCGCCTGCTTTTGCGGGTTCTGGTTCTGCATGATAATGTGTGAGGTATTTACAATGCTCATAACTGCTCAATGCTTGCCATGATATGGTGTGTGCAGGAGAGCAGAGTGACAGTGGAAGCGATCGTTGACCTACTGCACCATCTGCTGCCAGGACACAACAGCTGAGCGGGCTGCACTCTTGCCGTGTTATGGTGAGACAAGAGCAGCTGAGCAGAGTTGCAGTGGAAGTGGCCCTGTGAGACCACCAGGAGAGCAGAGTGACAGCAGAAGCGGTGGTTTGATGACGACGGTTAGCAGTCCTACTGCACTGTATGGCGTCCGCACAGAAAAAAGGAGGAAAACGATTGTCTGCCATTACTTTCGTGGTGGGAGGAGCGACTGATGACATGTACCCAAAACTACCCGCGACAATGTTTTTGCCTCATCAGGCATTGGGAGCTTAACCCAGAATTCCAATGGGCAGTGGAGACTGTGGGAACTGTGGGATAGCTACTGACAGTGCAATGCTCCGGAAGTCAACACTAGCCTCGGTACTGTGGACGCACTCCACTGACTTAATGTGCTTAGTGGACACACACACAATCAACTGTATAAAATCGCTTTCTAAAAATCGACTTCTATAAATTCAACCTAATTTTGTAGTGTAGACATACTCAGACATTTTTTCTCTGGGCTAAAATGTAGCATATAAAATCTTAGACTAACAGTTTAGGACAACTGTAGGTGTATAGGCTTGTGTGGCTGCCCCTCATTGTCAATCTGAGGGTGGCCATGCCTCTTTGCTGTCATGTGCCTGTAATGGCAGTCTGTATGGTTGGGGAGGGGGATTAGCAGTCTCTAGGGCTCAAACTCGCAGGCAGGGTAGAGCAGTGAACAGTGCAGGTGCCCCGGCCCTTAGGCAGGGTGGGGCACTTGCCAGTCAAATACACCAGCCCTCAGGCAGGGGCAAGCACCAAGTGCTTAAGGGGCCCACCCAAGGGGTGAGCACCAACCAATGTCTAGGGCACCAGCAGGGGTTGAGCCCCCAGCAAGTGCAGGCCTCCTGACCTAAGGAGGGAGAGTACTGCCACCCCACGGGTGGGGTGGCATGGGAGATGTGGGCCTGCCCAGCTGCACAGCATTCCAGCCCAGACCAGAGTGATCTACTACTGGATCAGCAGGGAATCCATCTGCAACACAGTGACTGTGTCTCCGGTAGCACCACAGCCAGATGGTAATCCGGTTCCCCTGGGCTGCTTTCTACACTCCCCGTCAGGTGTACCTGCATCTAAGGGTCATCCTCTGTCTCCCCAGGGTACATTGTGAGTGGCAGTCCCAGCAACTCCTCAGCATCAGGCATATCTGGCTGTACAGGTAACTCAGGGCCCTCCTCAGGACAGCAAAAGTCTTCTGTGGGCTCCTGCATCCACAGCTGGGAGAATGCATCCATCTCCTTTGGCAGCTACCTCCCAACTGAGCAACAGGCCCTCCTTTTATACTTCCTGTTCCACCCCTCTGCTTCCAATGTGGAGAGCATGGGCTTCATGGTTCTGTCCACCAGGGGGTGTTGGGCCACCCCTCACTGTCAATTTCTGAGGGTGGCCACGCCTCTTTGCTATACCAACTTTTTCAAATGTAGATGCTGGCAGTTAAAGATCCACTGCCATGTTAGTATGCCTTCAAAAGAAGAAAATAATTTAGATTATCTAAATTCAGGTACCCTCATTCAAAAATGTTGGCCACAGTTTTAAAAGAAAGTGTAATGATTGAACCCCCCCCATCAGCTTTTTGTCATCATTTTATTGTAAGTTACAAGAGTGAAAACAGGAGGCTATATTAAAAATGGTTAACTTCCTGAGGGCAGCCAGAAATGTAGCAGATACCACAGCAATCTTAGTAAAGAAAGAAAGAGAGACACAGTGAAAGGACTCAGGACTTGTGTTTCAAGTTTATAGCTCAGAAATGTACCTTCATCCAATCAATACACCAATTTACTAAAAGTAGTACTTAATCCTCCATTTCCCCTTCCTGGAGGACCAGAAGTGTAAAATACAAAGCCAATGGTGATAAAATACTATGTGAAAACTTTGAAGCCAAATTTGCAAACTTTGTTTCAATTTTTGGAAAAGATATTGCAAAATTATGAAATTCCACTGTTTTGCTCAAAACCAGAACCAATTTTAAGTGAAAACAAGCCATATTCCCTCCCATTTTATTTTTTTTTTAAACCAAAACCCACAGCATTTTGAAATTTCCATTTTAGAAACTTACAATTCAAAATTCCTTTCAGCTGAAAATTCATTCACACAGAAAAAACAGAAGTTTGAATTTTGCTTCTTTAAATATGGCCACTATGCAGAAATTTCACAAATAAAAATGCCCCCCACCCATATATCCTCCTCCTAATTGTCTGAACTTATAATGAAATGAACATTTTCACAAAACAGTATGTAATGGGTTATATTATTGGGTGGAAATTAATGTATATATAGTTTATTAAATTAGTCCAAATTGTCACTTGTAGATATCATTATGAATCATGGAAATGTGTGTTTTCACTATAGTTCTAGTTTGCAATTACAGAATGCTTGAAGTCAAAGAGTAGTGTTAATCATTAATCATAATAAATTTCCTTTAATCACTATCAATTTCCTATGACAGAACATTAAACAAAATGATGATCCTAAATGTAGACTATCAAAAGCTGTTACATGCATCTAGTTAAGTTTGTTATTTCTGTAGCTTTGTAACTACATAAGTTTACATTAGTCACATTTTTCAGTTTCACGTACAATATATGATCTCCCTTTCTTGGTTGTCTGTTTACTTGCTTGTGACGTCTCCCTACTCTAACAACATACCAGCCCCTATAGGAGCGTTATACAGCACTCTTATGCTTGAGGTGTGGGTACTGTACCGGTGCTTCCAATTGTGTTAGAAGAAAAACCCTGCACATACTATATAGTTTTCCTTCAGCTCTCAGAGTTTAAGTGGTTTCATAAGATGCTGTCACAAGAAGGGCAGTAGTTGGCTTTCTGGTTTACATATGTGCGCACACATGTATGTGCAAATGTGATTGGGGACTACCCTGCAGATTCAGGACCAGATTCTACTCTGTGATGAGATCTGCTCCACACAAGAAACCTGTTATGGTGGATGCTTTGTTGCTTGTGTGTGCCAAGCATATTGGTTTTACCAGGGGCTCCTTCATTCCTCTGTTCTTCCCTCACAAGCTCCTTGTGTGCTACCCTCCTATTCCTCCCCCCCCCAGCATTTCATAGACTCCCTGCAACTCCTTCTCCCATAGCCAGGGGCTCTGTGCACCCTCCATTTCTGCCCCACCTCTCATCTTCACTGCCCCCAGTTTCCCTCTCCATCTCCAGTCTCTGTACTCCTTTATTCCCTCTCTCCCACCACACACACTCCCCTGAGAGTCCCTGCTTCCCCTCCACCCACACAATTCCTCTCCTCTGGGTCCCTGCTTCCCTCATCACCACCACTCCCAACTGCCCCCTATTCCCTTGCTGGTCCCTGCTTTGCCTCCCTCCAGCACTGCCAAGACAACATCTCCCTACTCCTCTCCAGCTCTCCCAGCCTCCACTGGCCTTCAGTCATCTCACGGACCCTTCTTTCCTCACCTCTCCATCTCCTGTTTCTCCCATTCCAGGTCCTTACATTGCGCCCCTCCCTCCCCCATCACTGCTTCCCTATCCCTCTAGTCCCTGATGCTTCCCCTTCTCTTTGGTCTCGACTTTCCCCCCAACATTCTCTTATTTTCAAAATCAAATAATTTTGATTATTTATCAAAAAAAATTGATTATTTAACTGTAGCTACAGTTTCCCCATGCAGCAGGCTAAGCTGCTGCATCTGGTCTGTATAGGCAGCAGAAGAGATTCTTCTGTCTAGAGCACCAGGCAGTCTGTGGCCCCTGATTTTCAAACAGGCTTTTCTAGCATTCTGATTTGCACCAAAAAACAGGGCACATGTGGGCACAACCAGGAACACACTGCAATTTTGGAATTGATCGGATGTGGCTTTCAAAAGTTATTGCATTACAGACAAGCAGAGAAGTGACATTGAGCTGAGTATTAGACTGTGCTTCAGTTAGACCATGGAGCCAGTCTAAGCTATAGAACAGCTGTCCGGTACTAAGAACTTTTGGTCAATGGCAGCCCTGGAGAGATTTGTGCTAGCAACCTAGTCAGGTAAGTGGCTCTATCATCAGTCTCTGGAGCCACACAATCTTCAGGTTTATCAAGGTCCTGTTTTCTTGAACTCTAGACTAAAACTTGAACAAGTTGTTGGCATTATTTTTCATGCCACCTATAGGTAATTTTTTGGAATTTACTTCAAATTTTTTTAAAGTAATTATTTTTGGTATCCATTTTACTCATTATGCAGCATTTTTGTTATCCTGTCCCCAAGAAGGTCAATTTATTTGTTTTTAGATGGGAGCAGAGAAAGCGTGATTGTACTTATGCAGGAAAAAGGCACTAATGAATATTCTATAAATTAGATTAAGTGTTTAAAAATTTTATAAACTAGAGACTAAATCATCCCCAGAGATTAAATGCATGTACATCTGCAATGGACAGCTGGGCACTGATATACCAGCAATACCACCCTCTTGCCAATTTTCATCATGAGGGAGTCGGGTAAGACATTAAATGTGTATACTGGTGTCATGCAAGTTTAAAAAAAATTGCATAGAGCAAATGTGCAGCATCACCACCGGTATTTTTGCCAACCTTCTCCAAACGCTTATATCTGCAGCCAGAGAAATCCCATAGTCCACACAGCTTAGCTCTGATCTACTATGCAGCCTAGTCCTTGGGTGGGACCCTGTATTCACAGCTTGCTTTATTACCTAAAGGGCACGAAGTGCTCATTCTGTTGAGTCTGAAGGAGGATGCTGGGCACACCCATTGATTATAGCAAGCTCCGTGATGGTCTTTGGACCCAAGAATCTGCTGCTGGCCAGGAACTGGGGTCAGGAAGTGCTAAAATTAAAGAAATTTAATTTCAAAACAGAACAAAAAAACAATGACATTTCAAATTTTCTCATGGGATTGGAATTCTAAAGTCTTGTTTTGAAAGAGTCATTTGAGGCTTCCTGAACAGCCAAGAAAGCCCGGGCTTCCAGCTTAAGACAGTCCATCTGGTGAACTGCCTTGGAGCCAAGGACCGTGGAAGCCCTAGGAGTCCATTCTGCTGTAAAGCCACAAGCCTGGGAGCTTAGGAGCCAGGAACCCCATCACCCTCACCAGGTGGGCTGCTGAGGAGGTGGGAGGGTGACATGGCAGTCAGCCCTGGCAGATGGGGTTCTATCAGAAGCCTGCCTTGTTTCCACTGGGATTGTCACTGAAATCAAACAGTGCCACAGCACATTTTGATTAATCAGCATTTTTCAATGAGAAAAACATTGGTAGAGCTGGTTGAAAATGTTCTAATCAGCACCTTTCAACATAACAATACAAAGCAGCAGTTTCCAAACTATTCCCTTCAGTGAAGTCCTTACAGACTCAATCATGCAAGCACTTACTATCATGTATAGCTGACTACTGTGAGTGATCCCAATGAAGTCAACTAACTTCAACTTTTAAAATAAAATATAAAGTCAGTGGGATGTAGCTACATTCAATGGATGAATTCCTTGGGTCTAGCTGAGTTCTTCCTGGTTCAGGATCGGACGGGCATCTAAGGCACCTAATCTTGGGGTCGGCCAAAGGCGAGTCCATCCCCAGGACATTTTGCAGCAGCCTCAGTGCCATTGTAACTTGCAACAGCCCTCAATAGATGGAAAATTCCCATGACTGGAATATTAGTCTATTAGGATAGAGCTTGTTCAGGAAGGACAGCCAGGGAAAAAAGGGAGGAGGTATTGCCTTGTATATTAAAGATTATGCACCAAGGTTGAGATGGAAGTGGGAGGCAGACCTGTTGAAAGTCTCTGGGTAAGCATAACAAGGGTAGAAAACAAGGGTTCTGGCAAGGTACAAGTCTACTATAGGCCACCTAATCAGAAAGAAGGGGTGAATGAGGCTTTTTTTAAATTAACAAAACACAGGACATTGTGGTGATGGGCGGGGGGTGGGGAGGAGGGGACTTCAATTACCCAGACATCTGTTGGGAAAATAATTCAGCACGACACAGATTATCCAGCTAATTCTTGGAATTCATTGGAGACAACTTTTTATCGCAGAAGATGGAAAATGACTAGAGGAGAGGCGGTTCCAGAAATAATTGACAAAAAGGGAGGAACTGGCTGAGACTTTGAAGGTAGAAGCCAGCTTGGTGAAAGTGATCATGAAATGATGAGTTCATGATTCTAAGGCAGCAGTTCTCAAACTTCATTGCACCGCAACCCTGTCTAACAACAAAAATTACTAAATAATGGGGGGAGGGAAGGGGGATGGACGGACTGTAGCCTGAGCCCACCCAAGCCCCACCACCCCAGATGGGGAGACCCAAAGCCAAAGCGTGAGCCCCACCTCCCACATGCAGGGAGGGGGATCAAAGCCGAAGTCCAAGGGCTTGAGCCCCAGGCAGGAGACCTATAATCTGAGCCCCTCTTCCCAGGGCTGAGGTCCAGGCTTTGACTTTGACCCCAGATGGTGGGGTTCAGGCTTTGGCTTCAGCCCCAGGAAGTCTAACACCAGCCCTGGTGACCCCATTAAAACGGGGTCACGACCCACTTTGGGGTCCCAACCCACAGTTTGAGAAACCCTGTTTTAAGAAAAACAGCAGAATCAGGACAATGGACTTCAAAAAGACAGGCTTTATCAAACTCAGAATTGATAGGTAAGATCCCATGGGAAGCAAGTCCAAGGAAAGACAACAGAAAATGCAGCAATAGCTCAAGTGTTGTATGCTTTTATTTCAGTTTTCACCAAAAAGTTAGCAGAGAGACAAGACAACTAACATAGTGAACATCAGTGTCAATGAGGTAGGATCTGAGGCTAAAATAGGGAAAGAACAAGTTAGATGTCTTAGAGTTGGCAGGGTCTGATGAAATCCATCCTAGAATACTTAAGGAACTAGCTGACAAGATCTGAGTTATTAGTTATTATCTTTGAGCACTTAGAGGACAAGAGATCCTAGAGGATTGAAGAGGTACTATATTTACCCTATCTATAAACAGGGGGAATAAGGACAATCCAGGGAATTATAGACCTTAACTGTGGTATCCAGAAAGATAATGAAGCAAATCAATTTGTAAACACCTAGAACAGGGCTTCTCAAACTTCATTGCACTGCAACCCCCTTCTGACAACAAAAATTACTACATGACCCCAGGAGTACTGTCTGAAGCCTGAGCCCACTTGAGCTCTTCTGCTCTGGGGGTGCTAAAGCGGAAGACCATGGGTTTCAGCCCTAGGCAGGGGCCTATAACCTGAGCCCCACTGCTAAAACCCTGAGGCTTGGGCCCTGGCCCCTAGCAAGTCTAAGCCAGCCCTGGAGACCCCATTAAAAATGGGTCCTGACCCAGTTTGAGAACCGCTGACCTAGAAGATAAGGGGATAAGCAACAGTCAATATGGAATTGTCAGAAACAAATCATATTAAACCAACCCAATATCCTTCTTTGACAGGGTAACAAGCCTGTGGATAGGAGGAAATCAGATGTGATACAATCTCCACTTAGTAAGGCTTTTGATACGATCTCACATGACCTTCTCATAAACAAACTAGGGCAATATAGCCTAAACAAACCTACTATAAAGGTGGGTGCACAACTGTTTGGAAAAACCTACTCAGTAGTTATCAATGGTTCACACACAAGCTGAAAGGACATATAGAGTGGGGTCCCACAGGAATCTGTCCTGGGTCTGGTTCTGTTCAATATCTTCATAAGCCATTTGGACAATGGCTTAGAGAGTATGCTAATAAAGTTTGCAGACAATACCAAGCTGGGAGGGATTGCAAGCACTTTCGAGGACAGGATTAGAATTCAAAGTGATCTTGACAAACTAGAGAAATGATCTGAAGTAAACAGGATGAAATTCAATAAGGACAATTGCAAAGTACTCCATTTAGGAAGGAATAATTGATTGTACAAACACGAAACGAGAAATGGCTGCAAAAGAGGAGTACTGCAGAAAGGGATCGGGGGTTATAGAGGCTAAACTAAATATGTCAACAATGTAAAACTGTTGCAAAAAAGTGAACATCATTCTGGGATGTATTAGCAGGAGTGTTGTAAGCAAGACATGAGAAGTAATTCTTCTACTCTACTAGCACTGATAAGGCCTCAACTGAAGTACTGTGTCCAGTTCTGGGCACCATGTTTGGGAAAGATGGACAATTGGACAGTCCAGAGGAGAGCAACAAAAATGATTCAAGGTCTAGGAAACATGAACTATGAGGAAAGATTGAGGAAAAAAAACTGGGTTTGTTTAGTCTGGAGAAGAGAAGACTGAGAGGGGACATGAGAGCAATCTTGAAGTACATAAGAGGTTGTCGTAAAGGACAGTGATAAACTGTTCTCCTTAACCACTGATGACAGGAGAAGTAGTAATGGTTTAAATTGCAGCAAGAGAGATTTACATTGGACATTAGGAAAAAACTTCCTAACTATTATAGTAGTTAGGTACTAGAATGAGTTACTAAGGGAGGTTGTGGAATCTCAGTCATTGGAAGTTTTTAAGAACAGGTTAGACAAACATGGGACAAGGTGGTCTAGATAGTATAGTGAAGGAGACTGGACTAGATGACCTATCAAGGACCTTCCAGTTTGACATGTCTAGGATTTTTATGATTACTGCAGCCAGGGATTACAAGACTACAGTAGCTCTGTGGCCATGACCTTCTCAGTCCCTATGTGAGGAGGGATTTCAAGAGCATCAAAGCCAATTAAAAGTTACCATAGGGAGGACAATGTTAGGATTCTGGTTAATAAGCTCTGCACTTAACGGTATGTTCACCTGATCTGGCCCTATATGAAAGTTGTTAGGCAACATAGGAATTTGTATGTTGCACTTTCAATAATAGGTTTACAAGAAAATCTACACCAAGTCCTTTTTGTATGGCTCTGCAGTTCTTCTCTCCCCTCCACTAACTTCAATGGTTCTGTCCACATTGCCACCCTACCATCACATCTATTTTTCAAGGAAACACTGCTTGACCTAGGACCAATGTTCACTTCAGTGGATGGTCATAGGTGTAGCCAAAGCAGATTTTGGCTTTCTGCCTTTACCTTACAGTTTTGCTATGCCTGTCATTATGCTGATATTGTAATGGAACTAAAGTTAAAATAATCATGGTCATCAATAGAAATTCCAGTAAATGTTTATGAAAGATGCATTTCATTATGCAGTGCATTCTCCAATTCTCCCCTGCCCCACCCCACTGGCTATTTGTGGCCTAGCCTTACAAAGAAATTGGACCAAATTTATCTCAGCTGCGACTCTATTGATGTCATTGGAGTTACACAGGGGATTAATTTAGCCCATTGATACCAAAGGAGCTACTGGGATGCAAGTCAAGTTGCATGGATATCAATCAGAATTTGGGCATTAGTTCATAAATTAAGATGAACATACTGGTATAATCCATGGATATCAGTGTGAAACAGAGAAAGTCATCCCAAGGACTAGTAATGACATTTGATTTTCACCTTACCAGGTGGTGTTCAGAGTACTTTTTTTTAAATAAAGTCTGCAAATAATTGCATTTTTCCATCTCCCACAAATATTTCAGCAACTTTTGTGGGGATTGTATGCAACAGGGGTGAGATACGCTACAGCAGTGCCTCCTGCTGGCTGTCCTGGGAATTAGCTCCTGGTGCACTGTCATCTAGTGGTATCTTGCTGCTGTCTTTTCTATCATCAGGACCCATGTTGCTCGTAGGACCACAATGTCCTCTTTTGGACACAGCCCTCTGGCTGTGCCCAATTCAGTTCTCGTCTCCTGCTTCTGGAAGCAGTGCAGCAGTCCTCTGTCCAGCCACTTGCCTCAGTGGCAGGCTGAAGTCCAGGGTCTAGCTACCTGTGTCAGTAGCAACTGGGGCCAAAGGGTGGAGGGAGGGAGGGGAAGAGAGACACCAGCAGTCATGCACTATGTCCCCTCCAACTCCCGCCATCTGTTTTCATGGACCACTTCCCCACAGCCCTAACACCTTCTCTGCCCTTCTATCAGGGCCAGTCTGGCCAGGAGCTCACTCATGCTCCCCTGATCCACCCAACACTGCTCTGACCATGATGCTGTCTCTTCTCCCTCCTTCAGGGCCAGTCCTCCCTCCATCCTCAAACACCAGGGAGTGACTGAAGCTGTTCTGTTCAGCAGCCCTTCTTATATGGTCCAGCCTGGTCCTGATTGGCTGTCTCTCTAATCCTTCTCTCAATTGGCTGTCTCTACAAGCCCTTTCCTAATTGGCTGCCTCCTGCACAGCTTCCCCAGGGCTGCTTTAACCCCTCTTCAGACAGTGTGGGGCAGACACCCCACCACATGTACTTGTGACATGTTCCTGAATATATGTCTGTTGGCACAAAATGGGGCCTAAATTACCAGAAAGATATTCTTTTCAATAGTGGAAAGGGTTTTTTATTTATTTATTTTTTAAAGTTGTAGTTTTGTCATCTAGCCTGTATTAAAAAAAAAAAGTATATAAACAAGAAAAGGTAGAACCTTGAGTTTATACATTTGGATATCAGTATTATAAATGTGACTATGCTGGTAAACAGTGAATAGTAAGCAACAAATATAGAACTCCACTTTCATTTACTCATGTAACAGTGAGCATTGCAACTTTTCCTATCACCAGATTGTGCAAAGTAAGGGGAAAAAGTATTGATTGAAAGAGAAATGCCTGTTCCAACACAAAAGTTTTGGCAGCAAAGAAAGTCAATAACACCAGGTGGCATTTATTACTACTTAATCTGTCCAAGTACACTACATGATGGTTCAATTGATGTCATGTTGATACTATTGTCATACTGCATATTGGGGGATTGCAATACTGACAGTGAGTCTCACTAACTGGCACTGTGCCAGTAATTTTTCCCTTGAGCAAGTGGTGCATTATTGTGTACAGAAAGTTTCAGAAATTCTGTTGGCAGTGGGTAGTTTTGAAGCCAAGAGCTCCTAAGTTCATTAAAGTCTTTCAACTGGTCTGGAACAGCCAAAGCATCACTTAAACTTGAGTTGTTTAACTTCTCCTCTAGTAATCATTGTCCCCTCCTGTTATAATACAGGTAGACTGCTGTGATTCTATTAGTTGTTCTCTCTGGAATTTCACTGTGAATGATTGCTGGAACAAGGAGAGTGTGTTGGGGAATAGTGAGGAGGGCTGAGCTCAGTGTGGCTTCTTGTGCTACTTGCTTTCCAATTAGCTTGGGTAGATCCAACACTTCTCTCTTTTTCTGAGAGAGGGCAAATTGGTCCAGCTCAGATATTCATCCAGTCCCAGCTGCAATGGTGAGAATACTTTTCTTTTTAGCAGTTGGAATTGAAGCACAACTGAGGCTTCTAGTGGTAGCCTCAACTAAGTGTTCCTGTTCAGTTTACTCTGTGACTTACATTTCCACAGAGCTATAGAAACTAAAGATGGAAGATACATGCTAGACTATCCTGTCCATTCCCCAGGATTTCCCCCTTCAGCATATTTGTGCTACTTTGGTAAATGTAATTCAGGGAATCTCTCCTAATAAGCTAGTCACTCAGCTCTCTATCTTTCCAAATCTGACCTCACCACTCAACTGAACTGCTCTTGTTAGGGGTCACCAAGATCTTCCTCAGGGGAAAATCCCAGAACCTTTTGTCTGGTCTGACCCTCTAATTTCTTGTCTCCTTTTGACAATTGCTCACCTCACCTTTCCTAAACAGTTTCCTTTCCTTAGGCTTTCAAGTTTCTGGGCTCTTCTAATTTCTAGTTCCCTCTTGCTAGTTCTCCCTCACTGGCTGCTCTGCCTCTCTCCAGCTTCTTGTTCATGTCCCTGATGACTCTCACCTTGGTTTCCTCTTCTCCTTAGATGTCCTATTCATAGGTGATGCCATTGACCAGGCTGCATTCTATCCTCCAGCTACTTCACTTATGTTCTACTCCTTTAAATAACTTCCTTACAATGAACAGCTTTTGGATCATTGCTGAACATCTCACATGCTTATCCCAATAGTTATGTTCTCAATTTGTCTCGTTAAATTTTTTTGGGGGGGGGAAAGGCAGCATACTTGGACCTGTAGCCTGTGACTTTTAGCACTCTCGTCATGAGGCAGTGCAGCTGGAACATGGGCATGGAGAAAGCAGGTACAAACCAAAGCACAGAAAACTACCTGCAGCCTTGCTTATGTGCATCTAGTTCCTCTACTTCAGAGTAGTGCACAGGGAGTAGGACAGGAGTTTTCAGTTATCCTAATGAGTCTTTGATCTTAGATAGTAAAATGCTTCTATATGGTTATTAGAGTAGTGGGCAAACATTGCACAAAAGGATTGAAGTTTTCAGAATTTTCAAATTTTCATGAAATATTTTGAAAGTTAAAAATTCAGGACCACACCCCCCCATGTTTTGATATTCCCTTATTCCCTCTTCACTTTTTTTCCCCATTTTTTGTAAATTAAGAGCTTTAAATGAAAGATTTCAGCCAGCTGCAATGATTATTTAAGTGGATCCTTTCACTGAAAGGTGATTTTGTCTTTTTAATAGCTGTACCCTCTCACTAAATACAAAGCCCAGTGCCTGAAATCTCCCTTCTCCCTCCACAAGCACCACTTCCTGTACTAGCAGTGTGCTCCACTGGGACAATGAACCTGTCAAACAATGGAGGGAGGCTCATGTGAGAGAGACAATTTGCACTAGGGCTGGACAAGTCCCATGTAAATCACTCGAGAGATAAGAATGACCACAGACCTCATCACTTTCAGAGCAAAATCCAAAATTCATCTCCCCAGTTTAGCTTTCCCTCAGTAAGTTTTATATATACACACACATAAACACAAAATCTATAAACTACTCACGCTATTTATCCTATAGGATGAGAAGCAAGAGGGAAAGTGATTGATATTGTTATTTCTGTTTTTAAATATTTGCTAGGAGCTCAGGTACAATGGTGATATAGAGCCATATAAATAGGAAATAGATAGCTCTATATTGTTTGTGTGATCTAGGGAGAGAGGTAGATTAGGCAGACAGAGAAATTATGTAGTGGGTGCTATTTGTACTAGCTAAGGTTAAAGATTTAATTCCCCTACACAATGATATATTCTTACTGAAACATTCAACTTTGGAGTCAAAGTTGTCCATGCTTAGCCGCTACTCAAAAGTCACTAGCTATATATTTGTCCATGAATATATAGGGGAGAGAAGGAAAAGTGTTGCCAACTCTCACCATCTTATCACAAATTTTGTGGTACCTGGTGTTTTTCTTAAAGCCTCAGCTTCCAGAATCAGGTCATTACCTGCAAAGTTCATCTTTCATTTTAAAGCACCAAGTTCCTAGTCCTCATGTTTGTGGAGGGAAAAAAACCCTTCAAAATGCAAACCCTACACACTCTACCACCAGAAGATAAATAAGAACCTACTTATTTTTAAAAGGGATCACATTATTTTAAAGCTAATCTTATTATGTTGTAGGTCCTGACTTACTTTTGACTGTTTCAAGCTAGCAATGCTAGGAAAGTCTGAGCCAAAGCCCTTAAACCATTTTTGCATGTCCACACACAAAAAATTGTTCCCATGATAAAATTCTAACTACACATTTTCAACAGCTCTACAGCAAAAATGGCTGAATTTTTAAACTGTTGCAGGGATACACTCCTCTTTTAGGAACCAAAGAGTCTATTTCTCAAAGAGATTAAAAGCAGCTGGGGGGAAAAAAAAAGAGTCACATCTGAGCTTGCTTAGAAGACATCTACTAAGTTTTTTAGTCAAGCATCAGTGCACATGCCTGCCCCATAGCACTCCCTGCCTCCATTTTCTGTTTCTCCAAGGGATTCACATAGTTCAGCCCCACTCCCCCAGTTCAGTCACCCTGTGTTCAATCACCTTTCACAATAACAAGAGTCCAAAAAAAATCAGAAGTACTTTTCTCACCACACCTCTTCAGCCCACTTTTCAAGCTTAGTTCTCAGTTTCTTCTGGGTTACATTTAAATTTCAGGGATAGAGCTCAAATTCCTGGGCTCCTTTTTTTCCGGTCCTCTAGCACAGAGACAGACACCTCCAACAAGCTACCTTACAATTTGTCTGGCTATAGAGCTTTGAAATAGAGACCTGAATCTCAAGCTCCTTTACTGGACTCCTCTCCCAGTCTCCTTCAAACCCTTCTACAAAAACTCCCCTGACTCACTAGGATTCCTTTCTCAGCCCTTTTAAAGGAATCACCCAGCTAATCAGGACTGGCTTGGGGTCCAAGTAGTAGCTAATCCAGCACAAGCATAACTGAGTTCAACTACCCTTACAGGGCCAGCCAGCCTCTGACACAAACTTTTTTTGTGGTGGTAGGTTATTAATAATAACTAGATAAGGTTGAACTCTCAAACAATGATGGTTTTTGTGCTTGTATTAAACAGCATAAAAATAAAAATTAAAAATCCTCATCCCTTTTGGGATATCACTGCATAGTCTCTCTGACAAATGTAAAAGGCATAGGGACTGTTATTGAGACAGTTTGCATCAGAGACAGTGTATGAGTTTCATTGACAGTTATACAGCAAAATGTGCCCACAACACCTGCTTTAGCCTCATGTACGTAAGAAATCCATGCAATCTACAATTTTAGAGACTCACTGCAAGTCGGCATTCTACAATCTGCTGCAAAGCCTCAACTTTCATTTATAAATAAATATAGTTTCTATATTTTTCCAGTGGGCAATTACAGGTATCACAAAGGAAACAGATGTGGTGCTGCCCTATTAACTTAGCCTTGCAGAAAATTGTCTCCAGCTAAACATCAGTGTCTGTCAACTTACCCCCTACTCCAACTTATTACCCCAAATAGGGTATGAACCTTAAAGGATAGGTGGTATCATTTAGATGCTAACATTATTAAGTACAAACAATTTTTGTCTTGGGAAAAAAACCACACAGAAGGCAATTAACTTCATTATTATGACATTTACACTGTAGCTAAAACCATGAAGTGAGGAAATACAAAAGATAAGCTTCCAAGAGCAACATCTATTTGGCTGCATTTTGCGTATTATATATAGGGCCAGATTGTGAACTCAGTAACATGGATGTCAAAGTAACTCTATTGACGTCACTTGCATTACTCCAGAAATTCACTGGTGTTACTGAGATCAGAAAATGGTCAGTGTTTCTATTCCTGGTTTTTTTCTGGCTAAATGTGTGTATAAACTTATATTGAATTGTCTAATAGAGGTCACGCTTATTACGTGACCGACTGTTCGAAGAGACCACTCCAGAGTATCCACCATACAGTGTGAAAAAAGAGCCTTCTGCTATAATAGAGCCTTACTGTCAATCTCTGGCCAGCGGCTTATAAAACAAACTATTCAAAGTATTGAAACTGTTGACTGGGATAAAAATACTGCAGCTTTGCTGAAAATGGAAAACGAAACAGAAGATGAAAAAAGCTGAGATTGAAAATGAATATTCTTCAAGTGGATGATTCAGTGTATTTCATGAAGTGTTATTCTGGGAACCCGTGTAGTATTTAAATGTTCTTGCTCTCCTGAAGAAACAAAATGTGGAAATTTTGGGACTAGTTAATGAAATTAGAGACATCTTGGTTAAAGTGCTCATAGAATCTACCCTGGAACAGTTCTTATTCCTAGGGGATTTCTCACAAACAAGTATGAATAAAAGAATAACGCTGGTTCAGGGTTTGGCTGACAGAACCCAATGTGATGGCCCCTGGAGGTAGCAAGTCCATCTAATTTATTTACATGGCTCCTATCACCATAGTATCTCAGCATATCTTTGAAATTAGGGTACAGTGACATGCTACTCCCAAGCCTTATTTTACCAAAGGCCCAGAGCCATTCAAAGTAGCCCCTTAAGTGGGTGTGGCTGGCCAGGAAGGAGCTGGGGGTATGACTCTGGAATGACTCAGCTGTCAGTACATTTCCAAGTGAAATTTAAATTTGCTCCCTGATGGAAGAACCCCCAGGATAGAGTGTCATTTCTTCCACTTAGCTTCCCCCAGAAAGTGAATCCCTCCTCCAGCTTGGTACTATTTGTGGGTAGTAGGCCAGGTGGGTCTAGGCCCAACCAAAACTAAAGGCCTGCCCCTTCAACTAAGGGAAGGAACCACTAGGTCCAGGCCACAAGTGAATATGTGGGACAATGAAGGCGAAAATGGGAACAGGATAGGATTGTCAACCCTGCAAGATTGTCCTGGAGTCTTCAGGAATTAAAGATTAATCTTTATGCCATGTGATGAAAGGAGATTATGTCATGTGATGTAAGGAGTCAAGATGTGGGGAAGAGTGCAGCCAGAAGTAAGAGGTTCTGGAAGTGCCAAAAGAAGGACAGCAACATGACACACTCCACATAGATATGTGCTAGGGTCTCCCTCTCACTGCAGAAGGGACAGGTGTCAGAGGAGTTTGGGAACCATGCCAAGTACGCACCCATGCTCACAGCTCCTTGAAGGAGTAGCCAACTAATATTCCTACTGGGCCATGGAACCAGGGTAGAGTACAGACTGGCCCACTCCTCCAGCTCGTTGTGCATATGTATGTGTGTGAACATGAATCAAACTTATTCAGTTCTGCACTGCAGAGGGTGTAATTAATTTTAATTTCAGTAATGTAATTTTAGCTTCTCTACTTGTGGATTGCAATTTTGTGAACCTATACATACTGTTTTTAAAACTAGATATTTTATAGATATTTTAAAACTAATCCAAGTATGGCATCAAGCATGTATTATTTAAACTTTAATTGACTTCCTTTTTTAGTTTTTTGTACAATTGTGCTACTTTTTTTTCTGATTCTCTGAGTGATTTCTTAAAGTAAGTTTCACCATATTACTATTAGGTTGCAAAATGCATACAATAAAAATACAGGCTATGTAATGTGACCAAGTTAACATTATTCTTGGAACGCTAACTTTTCTAATTCCTGAGTTTTTGCAGCATTGATATTGCATTAATATAGAGTTTATGGATGTGCGTGTGGGTGTATGCACATATACACTCACATGCATACATGAATCTTTTAAAATTAAGATTCTTCTGTAAGACTTTTTTTATGAAACCAGGTGGTTATTTATTAACAACCAGAAAAGAAGGAACTCCCAAGGTGTGCAGTTTCCTGGGACTATATTCATAGATTCATAGATACTAAGGTCAGAAGGGACCATTCTGATCATCTAGTCCGACTTCCTGCACAGCGCAGGCCACAAAATCTCACCCACCCACTCCTATGAAAAACCTCACCTCTGTCTGAGCTATTGAAGTCCTTAAATCATGGTTTAAAGACTTCAAGGAGCAGAGAAGCCTCCCTCAAGTCAACCATGCCCCATGCTACAGAGGAAGGCGAAAAACCTCCAGGGCCTCTCCAATCTGCCCTGGAGGAAAATTCCTTCCCGACCCCAAATATGGCAATCAGCTAAACCCTGAGCGTATGGGCAAGATTCACCAACCAGATACTACAGAAAATTCTTTCCTGGGTAACTCAGATCCCATCCATCTAATATCCCATCTCAGGGGATTAGGCCTATTTACCCATTAAATTGCATGAAGATAAAAATTATGTATATATTCTTGTATTAATGATCATATATGATTATTAATACAAGGAAAAATTCTTAAAACTGTTAGCTAATAAGAGTACATTCCTCAAGGCATCCCTAGAATTTATTATTTTTGTCAATTATTTAGTAAGTGCTTAATTTGCTACTGAAGTAGTAGAAAATTACATGGTTGCTTCTAAATTATTAAACAATATTTTGGTGGCATTGACAAAGTTAATAGCAAGATATTGACTGGAGTCATCATGCCACAGATAAATTCTTGTAGTTTTTCTATTTATCTTTTTATGTGAAATTGAAGAGAAGAAAAATGTCATTAACTGTTATGAACTGTCTGTGCAAATTGTGATTGGAATGCATATTGAAAATTCACCTTCCTTTAGATTATGCTATAGAAAAGCCTATAATGTAGTCATTCTAATAAAGCATTTAGAAACTTGATTATAGCACACATCAATTTTCTAGAGTCTACAAGGTTTTTGCTCTTCTGCTGGCTTCATGGTCTATGTCAGGCCTTTTGAAAACATTTTCTTCAGCTTTAATAGCATTCTAATAAAATGGAACCTAGATTTCTAAGTCCACTCCAATTTGGTGACTTTTGTAGGTTTATTCATTAGGCATATTTGATTATTTTTACACATTCCAAGTGATCCAGCAGAGTACTATATGTGTCATAGATTCAAACCCAGATGTCCAAGTAGCCCAAGGGCTGGGTACATGACAAAGGCTAGTTTCTTGGCATCAGATTGTGTGTGGAAGGCAGGGGAGAATTTGACAATGCTCATATAGGTTCTTATAGTGTCTGATCAAGAAGGGAGATGTATCCTGTTCTTCTTCTAGGCCATTGCAGTATGAGCTGACTTGTCAAGGATAGGGACAGACCTACTGAAGGTTTACTGTTGTACTCTGGAAGGCTCGAGAGACTCTTGATATGTGAGAGAAAAATCTGGGGAAAGCTTTGTCCTCAATCATGGTTTGGAGAACATTCCATGTCTCCAAACACGTGTATGGTAGCAGCACTTACAGATATATATATCCTTAGCTATGCTCAGGAACAACAGGGAGACTAAGATAAGGGCAATTTGGTGAAGGGAGAATAAGGGGCTTGGAAATGAGAGTGACGAGTTCTTGGAGAAGAGAGATTGGGTTTTGGGGAAGGTGACTTAGAGAGGAGATATTGGCGGGGGAATAGACAAGCATGGGAAGATTTCACATGCAGGGAAGTCAGGAGGAGAAAGGGAGAGACTAGAACTAAGTGCATGGAAACTCAGCAGGCTGTCTGAAGAGTGCTGCAATATTGGGCCGGAGCCAATCAAAGAGAGCATTGTAGGAAGAGAAGCAGGAGAAGACCAAATTAATTAATACTTCTGGGGGAATCCTGCACCAAAAAATTAAAAATTCTGCACACAATATTTTAAAATTCTGCATATTTTATTTCTCAAAATAACACAATATAATCACAGCAGTTTCAATTATTTTGGTAATTTATTTCAAAATTCCTGTCAGCAAGTATATCTGTAACAATACAGACAACAAAAAAGATTCAGGAATTTTTTTTTTTGACAGATAGATTCCTTACTAGGCATATAAATACAGAACTCTGAGTAATTCATTTATACTACAGTACAGAACCATATTTCCTGCCCCCCTCTGAAGCAGTGCAAAGGCTTGGGGGAGTCAGAGGTAACAGAGGAGCTGAGGGAGCAGGAAGGAGCCTGGGAGTGAACCTGGAGAGTTGTTGGGTATGGGTGGGAGAAATATAGAACAGTTTTTTTGGGTAGCGGGGGTTAGGGAGCCTCCCCTTGCAGCCCTGACTGATCTTTAGACTCTCCCATTCAGTCAGGCACATCTGCCCCTGTCCCCATGTGTTCCTGTACTCCCATGTATCCTTGTATTCCCTTCCCTGTCCCCATATATCCATCCCCACTCAGACACCCACTATCCCATCACCACATGTCCCTTCACGCCACTCAGCCATCCCCCATATATCCCTATGCACCCCCTCCCCATCTGTCCTTGTGCCCCTTCAGCCAGCCCCCTCCTCCAGTCCCAGGTTTCCCTGTACCCCCTCCCCCGCCCCCACATGTCTCTATGCCCCCACTCAGCCCACCCTCCTTCCTCCATGTGGCCCTGCACCCCTCCCCCATGTCCCTGTGTCCGCATTCAGCCACCCTCTTCCCCCATGTGGCGCTTTACCACCTTCCCTCTGTCCCTATATGGCCCAGCACCTCCACTCCCATTGAGCCCTTACCCCAGTCTATCCTTCCTCAATAGCCCTTAAGAACCCCAGTCTGTGACTCCCACAGTGTCTGTCCCCCCATACTCCCTGTCTCCTGACCTGACCCCACAGGCATGGTGCTGCCAGTCATGCAACCTCTTCCCTTCCTTATTGGCAGCTGGGGCAGGAGCAGCTGCTCTGTTCTAGTGCCATAGCAGCCCCTGGTGGGCAAAAGGTGGAACTGCAGCAACTTTCCTGCAGAAGTTATTTTCTGCAGGAAAAAAAAAAAGATGTGCAGCACATTAATTATGCACATGCGCAGTGGCACTGAATTTTCTAGGAGTAAATTAAGTGCATAGGATCCTCTTTTTTTAAGGGGGTTGAGGAGAAAGGAACTTGTATGGGAATCATTTGATCTTCTGTTGCTGAAGGGAAATGTCTCTTCCCTCTTCCAACTCTCTGGCCAAAATGACTCCACTGATAACACTGGCATCTTACATGTAGCAAAAGTGTGACAATTCGGGTACTATATTGTATGATTCATGTAACTACAAAGAAGTTATTTTTGTGCACATTGTGTCTGCTATGTGAGTTCAGTGGTAAGTAAATGTATGGAAAATATAACTAGTGTAACTACAGCACAGATAACATACTGTACAAGGTCTGCAACTTAAACTATTGAAACTTGCAAAATCTCATGCTCCACAGGGTTGATCTGCCATAGCAATATCCTTATATTGGGCTGAATGAACTGCAGAGATGAAGAAGACATGGTATTAAAACGGTCATAGGGTATTTGCCTCCAAGGAATTTTTCACCTATATAACGCCTTGCATGCATTGAGCTCAAACTACTTTAGGACCTGCTTCTGCTCCCTGAAATCAATGAGAGCAGGATTCTGACCTAGTGAATGGAGGCACAGAGTGACTGAGTTACTTATCTAAGGTTATACAGTGAGAATGTGGCTGAGGTGGGTGTAGAACTCAAAGGTCCCTACACCCAATTGACTGCTCTAAGTGCATTATGAGATTTGAATCTGGGCTTTGGTATTAAGAATTAGCCCCATGCAATGAACACACAAGTCAACATTCATCATAGCCCTACCAAATGAGATTCTGCTCTTTTGCTGCTTTGAGCCTCTTCTCAAGATGGATGTCATTCTGTTTATCTCCAGGGGTTCACATCAAGAAAGAATGAAGACTAAGGAAAGGTTAGTGTGTGGCAAGACTGGGTATCAATCTACAATACATCAGCTTGCTGTGCACTAGTGTCCTGTGTGGTCACTGCTACAGACAGCCTCACTCCAGGACTTCCACTGCACTGTATCTTTGACCACATGGAATGTTAGTGCATGGCAAACTATTGCATTGTAGATACACACCCTAGCTTGCCATGCACTAATTCACTGTGTAGACAAGTCCTAATTCAATTGAAGGTAGGATTCTCTCATCTTGACTAGATAGCTACCAGTTTTACTGTGGCTTGCAAACATTACTAACACTGCAGTCATTGTCCTGTGGGGAAAGGGCCAACTCCCAGTGATTTAGGTTAAATGTCAGAGTTAAGGTTCAAATATTTGTTTCTGGGGATCACTAAGTCAGTTATTTCCCTACAGTCCCAGAGTAAAAGGAAATCCTCTGTATCATCCTCCATCATTAACAACTATTTCTAAGATAGTCTGCTAGGAGAAGACTTTTTTTCACACTGATCCAGTGGATCATGCTGACACGTTTGACTGAAGATATAGCATACTTGACCTGATGGATGATGATGTTAGCCAAGTCCTTCTCCACAAAAAAACTTACAAAACTGGTTGATCATACCAGGGACCATCATCTTGAATGGCCCAGTGTGTGTGAAATATGATGTCTTCAAAATTTGAGTCAGAATACAGCTGAAGATGTGCATGAATAGAACGTTCTGTGGTGGTATATAGGATATTACTGAACATATGAAGCAGGTAGATAAAGTTGCTTGTGGTGCTCCCTCAAAAGTTCTATAAAATGCCCTTGACTGTCTAGAAAGAGGTGATCACTTTAGTCTTATCAATAAGTGCAGTCTTAAGTCCTATTGCCCAAAGCTTAAACTTTAAACACCATTAAAAAGCCAGCAATTACCAATAGCTATCACATCATGATGTCGGCAATACTGCAGTTATTCCCTATTAAGTATAGGGGCCAAGATTTTCAAAAGTGACTAGTGATTTGGGCCGGGGTGGGGGTGCGGGTGCGGGCGGAAAGAGTGTTCAATTTTTGGGTGCCCAATTCGAGACACCTTCATCGTCCCTGATTTGCATAGATTGGTGCTCAGCTGTATTAGAGTAGATTACATTGTTGCAGCATGTTGGATGTGACTGACATATCTTCCGGTGACTTGATTTATTTGCCTCCATTGTCACGCTGCTTGTACATATTAGGCTTACTTTGGAACAAAGGTCCCAAGTGGTTCCTAAAGCAGAAATGCAGCACCTAGTCCATGCTGGTAGCATTCTCTACAGCAAGTGAAAACAGAAGAGCTAGCTGTTGGTCACTCTCCTTGTTTTTGAAAACCAGCACAGAAATTTTACGTTTATTAATACAGGCTTCAGAACTATCGTCTGCATCTCAGTTTACTCCACCGTAAGAGGATTCTAATCAAGCCACAGTGGGTGACACGGATAAGCTTCTCCACTGCTCTGACATGAGGCCTAAATCTGATGTCCAATAGTCAGCTGTTGTAACTGATGACTTTCTCTACTAGAAAAGTCTGTCCACCAAGAGGTTAGCTTCACCTTGGTGAGTCTATACCAGATAAATAAATAAAAATATCTAATGTCATGACCCTTCTTTTCCACACATTCAGCATGTTTTGCCACTATAAGCAGCCATAGTTCAGGCCCAGAATATATAAACACAGAGATTAAAATGCCCTTTTGTCCTAGAGTTTGGCACCTTGCAAGGAGGGGATGTGCACTGGCTGAACAGCGATAGGAAATCAACACAAAGGCCACCTGCACAGTCCATAGTCTGAATTGTATTGTTATTGCAGATATCAGAAGAGGCCTAGAAACAGTGAATAGACAGCACAGTCAATCACATGCATTTGTCTCTTGCAAAGTTTTTGTAGAAGAGACTGGTAGGTGAGGGGTGGGGGATAGAGTGTTACTGTATATACGGCAAACAAATTACATTGTCATTAATATTGCAAGCCTTTTTTGCAGCAGAAAAAAAATCTCTGCTTTATTTTAAGGTTTTTAGTATGGTTTATTCTGAGATTTAGAAAACACAGGAGAGTCAGGCCTTCCAGACAAATGCATTTACCTTGACGGAATGCATTTGCAATAGCTTTACAACAATGGCCTAGAGAATACTCACAATTCACATTGGACTTCATTTTTTTTTTTTAGTGCTTAGAAAATGGACCAGGTTCACGGGCCTAATTCACAGCTACCACACCTACTCTTTCTGCGCAGAGTGAAGAGAACGAATGGGTCAATCACCTGACATATTTCCATCCAATTTCAAGGGTAGAATGTGTTCATTTTCTGACTAATGGCATGTCATTTTGCAGAAGCCTTTGGTCGTGAATTAATCCTGGAATCAAAACAGATTTTCCGGGGAGCAATCTTCCATCAAGTATTGATTTTTTTACACTCATGGAGTCTGTACTCCCTAATTTAACCTGACAATGATTCTGCACAATGGGCTGAGAGCACCTTGGCAACTCACAGAAGAAACTTTTACTGTCTTTTCTTTCTGCAAAGTAGGGGTGATTGAGGGGGGAGAAAAGGGAAGAAAATGGCATAGTCAGTCACTAGGGGGGCATTTACTGTTTGATGTTTTATTTCTGATTATTTGGAATGGGCAAAGAGATGCCGTCTAACTTTAGAAGTAATGTAAGCTGGCAACGTCTCTGAAAGAACACATGACTTTGTGAAATCCTGTTTATAGCAACATTTTTTTTCCAAAAGGCCAATAATGTACAAGTGTAATGGCATATCTAGTAACAGCCATTGTTTTCCTGTGATGACATTTTACTCTCCAATAAATAAATAAAAACAATAAAAATGCCTCCTTTACCAAAGGGGTTTTTGTCTTTGGGCTCAAAAGTCTAACTTCTAAGACTTATGCTTTTTTTAGCATCTCCTAAAGGATCAACTCCTTTGTGTCTACTTCTCCATGTGTTGTGTATTATACATCTGTTCTATCTATTTACACTGTAAATATAACAAAGAGGAAAGATGAAATGCCTATCCATTGTGAAACAATAAAAAGAACAGAATAAAAAAAAGGCAGAGATCATTTGTGGGCAGGAAGATTGATGGGACTAGGTGTGAAGAAGATGCCATCAGAGCCAGGTCCTTAATAGAAACCCAAGGAAGTTTTTTTTTTGAAAGGTACCACTGCAAAAGCAAAATAATGCAGTATAATCATTACACCCAGGTTAAAGCTCCTTTCTCATAGATGAGATACAATACATATATTTAAAAGAGACTAGGCAAGCTGTCAATCCTGTTGCTTATTCTGAGCTGAAATTGAAGAGGTTTGAGGCATTGTAGACAACTATCTTCACAGAAAAATAACAATGTCTCTCTGCTGATGATTTCTTCATTAGAAATGGCATGTTACTGGGAACATTGCTAGATGCCCTAAAGAATAATACTCCCCCCGGCCCCGTCTGCCATTTTGGAGGTGCACAAAGTTCTGAGACCCTGTTTCTGCAAACAAACAAACAAACAAACAAACAAACAAACAAAAGAAGATTTCCAGCAAGATACTTTTCAGTTTTACAAGGAAGAAAAGGAATAAAACAGCCCTTCTGGGCCTAATGGCAAAAACCTATATAGAAAAGTATATCAGTCTTTTCCTTACTTAAACCATCAAACACAAACAATAATAAATACAGGATAACTTTGTTTCTAGAGTGCATCATATGATTTAAAAATTGTAGACCTCCTCTTTGCAGTTTTCTGGGTGCTGTAACTCTAGCACTGCCCATGTTAAATCAAAGAGAGGGGGAAAAAGATACAAAAGAAGAAAATGACAGGGAATAACTTAAAAGATTACTATGGAATCTGATTCTGTAGGCTCAGGTGAATAAGTACAGCAGCAAAGTGCTTTACAACTCTATTTGATAACTACAGCCATACAATTAAGTGGCTTTTGAGGTATTTGTGTTTCACTTTAAACAGTTAGAGCAGGAAGTTGCTAAAATACATATCCATGTTTGACTTTATTAATTTGTAAAAAGCCCTAGGTAAGTCACATGGATGTTAGAAGGCAAAATGTATGTCTTCACTGCAGAGTTAACTTGAGTTATCTGCGCTTGAATTACTCCTCTTGAGTTATCTTAGCTAGTGTGTGAGTGGTCACATTGCAAAATCACACTCAAGTTGTGTCCACGCTGGTACCGCACTCATTCGTGTGTGATGCTAAGACTCCTGGGAGCACAACCCATGGTTTTTAGTGGTGCAGTAAGCTGAGTCACCTGAGGAATTCTTTCCAAGTGAATTGTGGGAGAACTTGTCTGTCTTTTCTGGGCACATGGGGGGAATTATGGGAAGGCACTGGAGGACTAGTGGCAGTGAGGGGGAGCTGGCTTGTATCTACTCAGTAGAGTGGACCTGTTAACAGCTGATAAGTTGTGCTCACTCAAGCTTTTGCTTATATCCATGCTGGGCCAGAGAACTCAGGTTTAAAAGCAGCACTACACTGGAGTTAAGGGTCTTTATGTGTGGCTAGGACTTGAGTTAGAGGCAACACTTCACTTATAACTCAAATTAACTTTGCAACAAAGACAAGTTCTTTGTTAGTAAATAGTTGTAAAAGCATTTTGAGATTCTTGGATGAAAGTTATTTTTGAAGTATAAAGTATTGCAGGTGGTGGCCAATTTTCCAGATCCCATGATTACTTTCTGTGAGGTTTCTTTCTCGCCTGTGTCCAATCTAAAGTCCTGATCCAGTAAATCATTTGCTTGAACTTAAGCACACAAATAATTCCATTGACTACAATTGGACTATTCACATGCATAGAGTTAAGCATGTACTTTGCTAGAAAAGGGCTTAAGTTCATAACAACCACATTTCAGGGCAGATGATTCTAGAGGTCCAGACACCAAACACATGTAGTATCATTGCCAATCATGGCACAAAACTTAAAGTTAAAGGGGAAATGTAATGAGGCAGGCTCCTCTCCCATCCTGGAGTTCCTCACAAACAGTCTTGGATGCTTTTTGGTTAGTTATCACCTCTTAGAGTGATATTGAATTTACTAGCTTCACCAAACCAACATCATGTTCCTGTGCAATCAGTCTATTTACAGCTTTTCCCGATCCTCAACTCTTTCTCATCACCCTGAGACAGTTCTTCCTCTGGACTCTGCTAGCCTTCCACACGTTGCACCTGCTTCCTGGGCTTTTAACTAGACTCCAATGTAGGGGGTATAAATAGCTCTTTCGCTCATCAATCTCCAGTTTGCTTAAACAACTAAGTACTCTCCTCCATCAGGTCTTTCCTGGTGGAGATAATTAATGCTTAAGTGATCAGAGTGCTGGGCCAGCTACTGGCTCTCAGCACTCTGTCACAGGTACCCAGGTGCAAGAGGGCCACTAACAATCTTAAAAAACAAGTTGGTGTTAGTTACTTCAGAACACTAGCAATGTTATTATATTTCCCCATGATACTATTTTTGGAATTCTTTGGAGAGCCCAATATAAATGTGTTCTGGCTTCAACTAAAATATTAGGGTGGAGGGCTTTTGTGTGAAAAGTTTTGAGTGACACAATATGTTTAAATGGTTACAAATGTTTATAAAAGTGCTTTTAGGCATAAAGGTGAGAACTAAAATCATACAGTGGAACAGTTTAAGACAGCTTTCTTATTGTTAAAGACCTCTTTGCTTCCCTCAGTTTTTTTCTACTTTCATTTCATTTTCCAAAGACAGTTTGAAAGAGGGCTGCTTCTCTCTTTCCTTGTTTTATGAAAGTGCATCTGTATGTTAGTGAAGTGCTTTAATAAAACATACTTTATAAAAGTCAAAATGATCACTGTCAGAAAGATGAATCAAACTGCTTTCAATCTTTGAATGGGATCAAAAATCAAATTTATCTCAGATCTGAGTTTCTTTCAAATGAGAATGCCTTCTAGCCGTCAAGTGGTTAAAATGCTAGCTTGTTAATAGACTTACACCTTGTCTACACACAAACATTGTACTGATTTACCTAAATTAGTTTCATTCCATTGAAGCAATCCCCCATTCTTTCCATGGACGCTTAAATCAGTCCAAGAATGCCTTATATTTAACTGATTCCGCAAAACTTACGCAAAATTGAAATAAGGCACTCTAAAACCTATTTAAGAGTGTTCAAGGTTTGTGTGGCGGGGGTGGGGGAGAGTGGGGAAGAGGTTGTGCTAATGTAACTAAAGTCACTTGCTAAACCAATTTAGTTTTGTATATCAACAAAGCCTAAGTGTGCCAGGTTAGTCCCATGACAATTGGTGTTGAAGCCCTGCCTATTTTGCTTTTGTATTTGGAATGAGAACTAAGGTTAGATACCAAACCAGTTAGAACATGAAGTTAACAAAAGAGCTGAACTGGTTCATGACTGAATTTAGTTTTCAATAGTGAACAAATAAATAATAATAATATAATAATTAATAAAACCCAGAGAAAAAACTGGTAATTTACTACCTGTCCTTTACTACATCCACCTGAATTAAGACTAGTTATAAAAGGCTCGATCCATAGCCCATTTCCATTGTCTTCAATAGCTTTGGATCATGGCTTAAAAAAGGTGAACCTCCATTTTCAGAACCTGGGCTCACTATCTATTATTATTGATTCATATTATGGTGCTTCCTAGAAAACTCAGTCAGAATAGGGGATCCATTGTGCTAGCCCTGTTGGGCTGCCAGTGATGTCTGGCTGCCAAAGGCTGGCAGTGTTGCTCAGAATCTGCACAGCGTTACATGTTGTGGCCCAGAGCCTGACATGTCCTCCACAGCAGAGTTTGCAGATGAAACCTTGAAGAGCAATCTAAGCTCCCCTTATATAACACTTGTATCTGAGGGAATTCTCCCCGATGTGCACTGGAGCTCAATGGATCTTTAAATACTGCCAGTGTAAAAGGGCTATAGTTAAGAGGAGTATCCCTCCCACAGGAGAAGGGAATCGACTTTCCCAAGTGTAGGCCTGGCTTGAAGTAAGTAACTTGCATCATGTCTTAGTGGGCATAATTGGGAAGGTGAATGGAAGGTTAAGTTGTAAGTAGGGGCTTGACAAACAGTCTGCTGGAGTCAGGAAGTCTGTGTTAGTTAAGATAAGCAGCAACACTAATGCTAGGGACTATGGACAAGATAAACCTGGAATGTAAAGATCAGATTCCACATGAACAGCATACTGACTGAACATGCTGTACAGGGATTGGTTCCTGGAAAGTAACCATGCCAATCCAAAAATGTGTGATGTAATATATAGAAAATGCAATGTAATGTGTAAATGTATATAAAGGAAGCGGTTTGCTGTGTAACTGTGGATGTGAGGTTCATCCTATGCCCAGCCCGTACTCTTGAGTCTGATCAACTCAGCATAGCTTTGCTGTATTCCAAATAAAGGAACCTGAGTAATGAAATCCAGAATCAAACTGTGTGTGTTTTGGATCCCAGGGAACTGGATGAAGTGTTCTCCTAGAACTGGACAAGGTGTTCTGGATAGAAGAAGTGAAAAAGGTCTTGGTGGGAATCCCAATACCAAGATCAGACAGCAGATATTGGCAGAGCTGAGATTAAAACTCCCAATTGCAACTCCCTATCTATCCCACACCACACTGTCTTCCCCACAGTTGGTGTGAGAAAGAAATAATAATTAATAGTCCATCATATCGTCAGTAGCTTGGCGACTCTAGAGCAAAACTGTCATTAGCCTTTGGAGTCAAGATTAATGGAATAAATATATTTCCTGTTAAGCAGAATTGCTGATTCTGCAACTTCCTTAGTCTCCTGCTGGTGCACTTTACAGTTTTGATAGTAGGAGGTGTTATGTGAGTAGTGTGACTATATACTCTGAGATCTGAAAGTGGAGAAATATACATGTAAGATATAGATAGTAGGGGTGAAATTGTGGCTCCACCGAAGTCAATGGCAAAACTTCCATTGATTTCAGTGGGGCATGGATTTCACTCTAGGTTTCTCCTCCACCACAAAGGGTCTTCATGACTGGAGAAAAATCCTTGCATCTATTAAATTGATTGGATGAAGTGTGCATGGGGTGGGGTAACCAGATTGACCAGGTAGCATCAGTATCTAAAAATATATTCTTTCACCTCCACCTTGCTTGGAAACTTCACCCTTTCCTCCTGGATGAGAACCTGGCCATGCTTTTGTCATCTTCAGGCTGGATTTCTATAATTCACTGTATCTGAAGCCGATTGTGACGATGATGCACAGATTCTGGCTGGTACAGAATGCAACTTTCTTCATGCTCTAGGCCTCCCCTCTCCCCCTCCCCCCCATGAGCACATCAGGCTCATGCTCACGTCCCTCCACTGGCTCTCAGCCACTTTAAGATACAAATTTGAAAGCTGGTTTCAAAGTAGCAGCCGTGTTAGTCTGTATTCGCAAAAAAGAAAAGGAGTACTTGTGGCACCTTAGAGACTAACAAATTTATTTGAGCATAAGCTTTCGTGAGCTACAGCTCACTTCATCGGATACATTCGATGGAAAAAGCTTATGCTCAAATAAATTTGTTAGTCTCTAAGGTGCCACTAGTACTCCTTTTCTAAATTTGAAAGCTAAGTCCTAATCTTCAAAGAAATTAATGGATCAAGCCCCAGTTACATTAAAAACCACATTTTGATCTCTGAACCATCACAACAGCTGCACTCCTCTGGGACAATACTGATCTTAGAGCCAAGGGAAAAAACACATGAGAGCTGGGGATACAGTGTTCTGTTAAAGGGATCCAGCTATGGAATGAACTTCCAGAGGGGATCAGGTTAATCTAGAATCTGACCACCTCCAGGAAACGCTGCAAAATCTTCCTCTTCGAAAGGGCCTTTCCACCAAAGCAAGAATAACATGACGTTGGCACCCTCATCTTCCCAATGCCACACCAAAAAACCTGAAACAAACAATACAATCAGCAAATAAAATAGAATACCACCAAGCAGAATTTCTTCCCTTAAATGTAAGAGCCAGACACCCCATGAAGCCCACCAGGGACTTCGCTATTGCTATAGATTTTACACAGACAGCGCTCAGATAGTGATTCCAAAGCCACATAAGTTAAAACCAGAGAAAGACACTCTAATTCCAGACTTAGAGTTCATATTGGAGTTCTAGTGGTATAATTATAGAGATATAATTATGTTGGCATTATTCTGCTGGTAAATTTCCCTGTGTAAATAAGCTTGTATATTGAGTATGTGACAAAGTTCCTCCTCTACCTTGGTGGGTCTTGCGCTTATTGGCGGATTTGCTCGTCTTGGAGCTTCACAGCAGCCCTCAGTTTGGCTGTTTTCATGAACCCACAGTCAAGGTCAACTCCTCCTGTGTCTGACCAGGAGTTGGGAGGTTTGCGGGGAACCAGACCCGCCCTCTACTCTGGGTTCCAGCCCAGGGCCCTGTGGAATGCAGCTGTTTAGAGTGCCTCCTAGAACAGCTGAGCAACAGTAACAACCCCCTGGGCTACTTCCCCATGGCCTCCTCCCAACACCTTCTTTATCCTCACCATAGGACCTTCCTCCTGGTTTCTGATAATGCTTGTACTCCTCAGTCCTTCAACAGTACATGTTCTCACTCTCAGCTCCTAGCGCTCTTGCTCCCAGCTCCTTACATGCGCACCACAAACTGAAGTGAGCTCCTTTTTAAACCCAGCTTCCCCGATTAGCCTGCCTTAATTGATTCTAGCAGCTTCTTGATTGGCTGCAGGTGTTCTAATCAGCCTGTCATCTTAATTGTCTCCAGAAAGTTCCTGACTGTTTTGGAACCTTCCCTGTTACCTTACCCAGGAAAAAGGGACCTACTTAACCTGGGGCTAATATATGTGCCTTCTATTACTCTTCTGTAGCCATCTGGCCCGAACCTGTCACAAGTAATATCTTATGCTGTGAACTGCCCCATTGGGAGAGTGAGGTACTACTCAATGTGAGTAAGGGTGGTAGAACTTGGCCTAGAAATACCAACACTGTATATTACATTATTTTGGAAGTGAGAACTTGCCTGACCTGTAGGGAAATCATGGGATGGACAGCAGGAGATAGTAATGAGGCAGAAGGAGGGAAATGAATCATTTATTTAAACTCCTGTTTTGATTGTTTAAGTCTCTCTTCTAGCACCTGGACAATCCCCTATTCTTTGTTTCTTGATATTTTACTTTCCTCTTACTTTTCTGTTTTAGCTGAAGGGAGTGAGAAGACAGCATCTTTGTTGCTGGCAAATAGCTTGAAAATTATGACTTGAACCAATCAGAAAAGAGGGATCATAGTAGCCAGTGAAACTAAAGAGCTCTGAATATTCATAGAGTTGCCATACACCCAGGTTTTCACAGACATGACCTGCTTTTTGGTCTTCCAATCTCCATCTGGGTGGATTTTTGAAATACAAAGAAATGTCTGTGATTTTTCTTTGCTCGTCCTTTTGACTTGCCTTCACAGCTGGGCAGTTGGAAAGTGACGCCTGCTGTCTGGACACCCAGCTCTGAAGACAGAGCTGTCACTCTGCAGCAGTGTAGAAGTAAGGGTGACATGGTATGGTATTGCTATAGAAACTGTAGCTCTCCCCTCGAGCTCCTCCTCCTCGTGACACTGTCCTCTATTTGGGAACTTGAAATATGGTAACCCTATAGTTCTGTTACAGAGAAATACCCCATCCACTGTGTGATGGGTTATGCTGCTTAGGAAGCCACCTGATGTGTTGAGATACTACTGAGTCTATCTGTTCTGCCAGAATAGGCCCCCTTTAACCTGTCTTGCTGAGACAGGCTATTAAAGCCTCCTCTAACATACACACAGGTAGGGCCACACCCAGCTGCAGATCAGCTCTGGGAAGACTCAGCTTAAGGGACTTGCTTCAGCACTCAGGTGTCTACCTCCCTTGGAGTGCAGACCCAAAGGTATATTATGAAATCCATCTCCTCCTTCAATGTGGAGGAAGGTATGCACAACTTCTGCCCCCACCCCAGCCCCGATTTAAAGGGGTAGCAAACAGAACAAAGCAGATTACTAAGCAAATGGAACCAGTCATGCAAACTAAGCTAGTTTCACTAAAGAAATTGATTACAAATAGTATTTCTCATCCTAGATATTGTTACAGGCAGTCTTGAAAGGCAGCTGCACTGGTCTCCCTCTTGAGACCTCAGGTATTATTACTCACAAGCTAGACGCCCTTCCAGCTTGGGTTCAACCCTTCTCCCCTCTGTTCAGTTTTTGCTTCCAGGTCTTTTTCAGTGTCTCTTTGGAGGAGGACAGAAGGGAACCCTGATGATGTCACTCCCCTGCCTTATGTAGCTCTTGTGTAAGGCGGGAACCCTTTGTCTTCTAGTTAAAAATCACTGGTATTTCAAAAAGGGAGGAGGGGTATCCAGCACCAGGTGACTCAGACCCATGTCTCTGCATGGCTGTGGCAGCCATTGCTTGTAGGCTGTCTCCACCATCCACAGAAAGACTAAGCTCTTTCATAGTCCACTGTTTCTGCTAATGGCCCATTAGCCCTGTCTGGCTTTTCCACTGTTGTATCTGAAGGGCTGGTTGGGGTTGACACCCAAAGTAACACATTTGAAATATAGCTACGTAGTTAATATTCCTAACTTCAGATACAGAAATGATACAGGCATACAACTTGCATAATCACATTCAATAAATCATAACCTTTCCATTGATGTCTTACATGAGCCATCTTGCATAAAGTACATCTTAGTTATGTCAAATTCATATTATAAGCATATTTTCATAAGTAATATGGAATGGAATGTCTCACACTGATTATGCAAATGAGACAAACAGCAAGTCAGAGGGCATTTTATAACTGAACAACAATCGTATTGTGCTGAATCAATAACTGTGTACAATGTCTGTAGCCTTAGACTGACTGGGACAATTACTTGTTGGGATACTTTTTGATAGCTTCTTGACTTATTTCTATGTAGTTTATAATGAAAGCCAATTGACAAATCAAATACTATGATGAAATCCTGGCCCCACTCATGTCAGTGGGAAAACTCCCATTGACTTCAGTGGGCCAGGATTTCACCCTATTGGCTAATACTGACAAAATTCAGCCATTTCAAACATTACTCTTGCCACACCTTCAACTGTGTTATACCCCCAAGTTCTGCCCTATTGCTATGATACACTCCCAGCTCTGACATACCTGTCACACATCTGACTCTGACCTATCTTTAGGGCTATTGCATATACCATACCTCCTGTTTCCTAATCAGAAATTGCAAGGGAGAGCTTGTAAAATTGGGTCTTTCCTCAGCTATCCATTTATTTGCTGCAACACAATAAAATAAATAAATAAATAAATAAATAATAACAACAACAGTAATAATTAATAATTAATAAAATACCTCCCAAGACAAATGCTGGACACCAGACTCCTAGAGAATTGTCAGCACTGAGAAATGTTATTTTCAAATATGCAGACATCTATGTTGGTTAAAAATGTCAGCACCATTTTAACATCCATAGAAGTCTCTAACGTTAATGATGAGAGTGGATCATACTGTAAGTTTATTGGAAATGGCAGCATTCAGTTACCTGTAAATGTTAAAACATGGTCTCCTAAGAGCTGACAAAGAGGATCAGCAGATGCATGTTTTAGTTTGTCAGACGTTCAGCCCCTGAAGACCTGTTCCAGCTTGCTTTGTGCTCATCTGAACCTTTTGCTCATGGTTCCAAGAGGCCAGATTTGGCTTGAGACTTTAATAACTTTTGTCCTGGGGAAGGAGGGCGAGGAAACAGTAAAAGCCTCAAGATGATCTAAAAGGAAGAAATACATTTGCTGGCATATTGCCTTTATTGGTCGGAGCTCAGGAAAATTATTTGAAAAGGCGTCAGAGAAAATAGTAGGGTAATATGCCCTTATGGAAAAGTCCTATAGAATTTAATGAAGATGAAACTACAGAGCTCTATAGATGTGTTACCGGGTTCCACAGAATGTACTATGAAAACTTAATATAATTTAATAGGAAATGAGAAGCTTTTCATAGATGTTTATAGACCCTATAGATTTCTATCACAAAGATATATTTCTCTATTAAATTCTGCAGAATGGCTTTAAAAAGTTTTGTTTTCTTTGGCAAGGGTCACTTGCTAAAATATAAATACAAATTGTTTTTGAATCCTTTGGAGGCTATATAACCTTCCAAGCACACATTTGGCTGACAGTATGCAACATGGTAGAGTTCTAAGAGTTAAATAAAGTAACTTATGTACCCCTTATGTAAATAGCTCTATTTTATTAGATGTATTGTATTGGGCAGTGGAAAATAACTGCAGTGTAGATTGCGTCAAGTAATTTCTAATAGGGACAGGCTATCTTGACAGGACAATTTGTGTTTGATTTCACAATATAAAGCATGGAATTCACTGCTGAGCCGGAATTATTCCATCACAACTGCAAAACAGGCCTGGTAGCCAGAAGCCCCTGATTTCTAAGTCTGGCAATGACATTGGCTCCTTAAGCTTTGGGTAAGTCACTTGTCCTCTATGCCTTATTTGTGCCTTAGAAGACCTCCCACAAAGTAACTAATAAGCCAGGTGCCAATTATGACTTTCATAATTTGAACTTTGCTTGCAATGGATAGTTGAGCTTAAGATGTAGAAATATAGAGGACATGAAAGTTGAAGACCATGAATGTTCACAGAAAACAGGCACAAAAGGGTTGCAAACAAAATCTAATCAAAATTCAACTTTGAATTTCAGCAAATATATGCAGAAGTCATTTTTCCACTGTTCACTCAGTTTTAGCTAATTTTTACTGTCATTGTTACTGATTATAGTATAATGTCACAGAATCAAAACCACATATACACACACACATTTCCTTGTTTTAGAAATGCTATAAGGGTGAGTTACTATATAAATATCTTACACAAAACTCTCTCTGAATTTTCTTCCAGGAAGACATATAAGAAAACACGCTGAAAAAGTTGTTAGACTTTTATGTGGTTATTTTGTGTGTGCATTTTACTTTGCTGCAGGCTAGGAAAGAAGAAAAAATCAATCCATGTTTGTATAGGATGAAAAGATGAAAAGAAAAAAATACTTACAAAATAATTAGCTGTGTGGTGTACGGAATGAAATCAGCAAAAACAAAGCAAGCAAGCAAACAAACAAATTAGAAACAATCCCAAAAATATGACTGGGTCTCCTGCTGCTGCAGTTTTGCTCTTAAAATACACATTAAAATAAATTATTAAGGTTTATTTTGGGGTTCAGACTGCTCTTGTTCTGAAGACTAGTTGTAACTAGCCTTTTCTGAAGCCTGGAACCTCCTGAGTTCTAGGGGTTAGTGCTTTAAAAAGGCATCTACAGCCAAAAATAACATAGAAAACCATTTCTTGTAAAAGAATAAGTGAATCAACCATCAATTCAGGAATGGATTTTGGACTTAACTCAAAATGTCCACCTCCTGAAAAGGTCACACTCTCTCTCTCTGAAGAAATCTGGAATCCACTCCTAAAAACCATAGCCTCCCCTCTGCTAAATGACTGAAATCACACCTAAGGGTTCTGGGAGGAGGGGGAAAGCACATGTAGATGTAATATGTCACCCAGTTGGAAAATATTTGAAAAATGGAATGGCCTTTAAATGTTTAAACATGTAGTCATACCATGATGGTGCATTAACAGTGTCAACGTAAAACACGCCTCCAGCAGGAAAGATTAATATTACTTATAAAAAGGCCCATGTAGAATGTTTGTTGTACTGCCAAGAACACAGCGTAGCAGGTGATTTTTCAGTCTCTGGCAATGATTTTTGCACAACATACGGAGTAATCATTGTCTACAATGCTCTTTTTTCTACCATAAAACCTGTAGAAGGAATAATAATGGCCCTCATTTTTCCTCTAGCGTCTGAGGACAACTCTAAATTATCTACCTTATGGCAGGAGTCCATAAACTCCAGTTGTGATAGAGCAGTATGCAACCTGAAGCTGGCAAGATCAGTATAATTATTAAACCAACAAATGAATATCCACATAGTTAGTCTTTTTGGGGAAAAGTTTAGAGAAACCTATATCTCTATATATGAAATACACAAAGAGGCCTTTACGAGTAGTAGGAGGCCCAAAATATTCAGTGAACACATGCTGGATTTATGCTGCTAAAGTGATCATCAAAACTGGGACACTCAGGGTTTGGTGCTAGCTATTTCAATGTTGATGAATATCAACAAGAATATCATGCTTCAATTCCTTTGGCTAATATAACCAATCATCACTTAATTTCTTGCTGAAAGAACATGCTTTCTGAGGTTCATTAATGAGAATTCATTCATTTATTGGAACTCACTTATAATTTTCTCTCTTTGGCTTGATGAATAAGGAGTTTGGTATCAGAAAGGAATTTCCCTCAAAAATCTTTTCCTTTTTCAGAACAAATTCCAGTGTCTTTGTGTCACCAGAGGCAAAAGTATTATTAAGGGTATTTAATCAAGTAGCAGGTTCTAGGACCCTGCATAGGAATGCAAAGCTCTTCTGTTGAATTTCCCTAAGTAAATTTCCCTACATAAATTTTCCCTAAATAAATTCCCTAAATTTCCCTAAGTAAAGTGCTAGGACTCTGATAATACACATAGCAGTGTTTTCTGACTCTTGTTGGCAGGTGAATATTTTTTGCTCCAACCACTGTCTCCCTCTAAAGCAGAGGGAAGGAGGGGCTGTAAGAACAGCCAGGTGTGGAGGGAAAACTTACATCCAGGTCTATATTCAATTTATTTTGAAGTTTACCTTTAACAAAAAATGGGTGAGATGGGATATGGCTCATTTCAAGCATTTGGCCTTCCCATTTCAGCACAAGCACAAGCTAACTTTGTATTTTCCCTTGCCTACCATAGTGAATTCAGTCAGCATCCAGGCTTATGAAACTAAAGAGTGGGAGATGGGTGCACCCTTATAAAAGTTCATTCTTAATCCAACTGAAACCCATGCCAGCAGCCCCTGGGAGGAAAAACGGCACAAAAACGGCTTAAGGATTGTAACAGAGACTAGAGTTCAACTGCATCCTCTAGCTATAAACACATGAAAGAATTACTTCATAATGCTGCTGTGGTGCTTGGACCCTGGAATCCATTACAGTAATCGGGGATGGCACTCTTATTGGCATTGGGAATATCACCTGTGCAGTGCATCCATTCTTCTCATTGCCGGTGGTTGAGGCGTGAGTAGTTGGAGCCTTACTCAGATCTCCTAAGCTGCAGCATGATGTGCTACCACCATTCTGGAATAGTCTTCCCCTTCAAAAAACCAGGAAATTAGCGCTGTGGGGATACAGATATGCATATGCCAATCACAGGGATTATCATGAGATTGTAAGTGAAGTTTACTGCAGCCTAAAAGACAACTCACTGAATTGGGAGTATGACTTCACTAGCATTCACAAAATACTGAGTACTCTTACACTCCTTGGAATGGCTAAATTGCTGAGGACAGCGGTTCTTGGGAGACCAGTAAACCTCACTACCAGGGATGATCAGCCTTTACACCTATAAATTAAATTGGGTATGGACTTTGCTTCCCTAGATTGACCTATTTAGCACAGACATGTAGAGAGGTAGAGAGATTTATAGCTTTTTTTGAAGTATCAAACCAGCATTAAAAGGAGATGTACAAACACTGTCCATTTCTGGAATCCAATGCGTGAAAGACCTACTCCAAAGTCAATCAGCTGGGCAACTAACCAAGCTGAGGTAAAACCCCTCATTCGCTCAAGCACATTGTTATAGGCAGCCACACAAAAGTAAATTGACTGATCCAGTTTCCCAGATTCAGCTGACAGGTGTTTGCAGAAGTGGCCTTAAACAGACCTGAATTTCCTGAAGTTAATGGATGCGAACCTGATATGTTGATTTTGCACCTGTATGCATTAATGGCCTAGAGATTTTGCGATACAAATGCTCAGTCAAAATACCACCTCATATTTTACTTGTTAATAACTCCAGCATCTTATAATCAGGTTTTATCAGAAGTCAGGTAACTTGAATAGCTCTTTCAGTGCACTAACAGTGGAAATCCACTTTCAGCTAAATAGATTGTGTAAATTACCACATAAATACTCAGTTGAATCTCACCGACAAATGAATATTTGGTGAAAATGACATTACACATGCTTCTAAACTTATCACCATCTCACAGTAAGGAACAAACTTAAAGAAAATAGAGTCCTAAATATTGTGTGGAGAAAAAGTGCTTGCACTGTGATTTAACTGCGTACTGCAGGGTTTCTTCTATGCAATTGTCAGAGACAGGCCACTAGACTAGACAGACCATTGTTCTGAGTCAGTATGCCAATTCCTACATGCTTGTGATTATGCATGTAAATCCCATGAAAAATTGGCTAGTTAGGCATTTAACTGCATGCAAAAATGATTACTTACTTATGCAATTGTTGTGATTGCATGCACCATCCTGGTGCACTTTTTTTGTACAGGATTGGGCCTTTACTTCTGGATCATAAATGTCACAGAATTGCATCATCTGGGTGGAATTAAAACTGCCTATGATATTAAAATAAAGGAGCACTCACGAACCATCTAAGTTTTTGAAAATATAACTTTTCCCCCTCCTGCCCTCTGTTGTCCCTTTCTGACCCAAGAGGTTAGTCAAAGTTCAGGGCCCTGGGATGTTCCAGCTGGGAGTAAAAAGTGATGATGGAGGCCGGTATGTTCTGTGAAGTTGTCTTGTTTGTTTATAAGGAATGTACAAAGTCCTGCTTCTGTAAATGCAGGAAGAACCAAAACCATGGGATGGCTTCTTTGCTTACAGCCCATGCCTCTTTCAGACGCAGCCATGACCCAGAATCTTCCTCTAGGCTTCTCCCAGGGTTACACCTGCTGCTTGGCTTGCTTGCTGCCTGTCTCTCTCTCGCTGGTGCTGGGTTCTGCCTGCCTTCCCTCACACTCACCTTCTCGCAAAACAATACTCAGCAAAACCCTTCCATCCATACAGTCCAAAACTCCTGAGTGGGTTCACATAACCCTTTTTTTTGTCTTACATGGGAGCTTGTGCTTAATTTAGCCTTACAGTAAATTGAAGGATGCATGTCCACCCATCAATCTCAGCATGGTTTTAAATCAATCAATCAATCAATCAATCAATCAATAAAGGGGTTTCAACCCGCTCATAAAATCTCTCTCAAAAGGATGAATTACGGAATATGGGGCCAGGTTTGTATTTGATTTAGGAAAAGTATGTATGGTCCTCTAAAGAAATTCTAAATCACATTGTTAAACTTTTTTTTATATTAGCTTCTTTAGAAAGGGCAGATTTCAGTTTTATTATGAAATTCAAATCATTTCCAGACTGATTTTTGATATCACACCTCTAACCAAAGTAAAAGAAAGTAAGTTATAAATAATACAGACTCCTCATAAACTTGACCTACTGTGATCCTCTGCACTGTTGATACCAGGTGCTGATGGCCTTTTGTATTACAGCACAGAGCTGAGCTAATAATTCAAAACAAAAAACATATTCAGTTAATTTGCCTCTTTTGCTTTTAACAAACGATCACAGATAGTGACTTTCTGAAATGTATTCTTTATTCTAAATTACTCTCTGAATAATTGCTGTGAAGGTTTCTTGATTTCTAGAGATTATGCGTGCGTGTGTGTCAGTGCAGGCTTTTGATCCTTGAAATGTGAATTGTTTTGCTTAGAAACATAGAACACACTATACATGTCTGTTCCCAGATTTAAGGGGAGAGGAAGGGGAAATAATTATTAGAATCAGGTGCAAATGCTCTTGATTATGATTTTTTAAATTCTGTTTCTGTGAATTGTCTATACTATTCACTTGAAATCTGAGGTGTCTATGAGCACTACTTACCAGTTAGCACATTTGCTAGAATATCCCGAAAGAGTAAATACAGCAGGGATGTGAATGAAATTGAATCAATTTTGTGCAAAAATATGACAGAATATTTGTGGATTTTTTTCAGTATTTGCCATCCCCCATTTTTATATGTGATCTATATACAGTGAACGAGAAGCTGGATATGAGTCAACTGTGTACCCTTGTTGCCAAGAAAGCTAACGGCATATTGGGCTGTATTAGTAGGAGCATTTCCAGCAGATTGAGGGAAGTGATTATTCCCCTCTATTCGGCACTGGTGAGGCCACACCTGGAGTATTTCATCCAGTTTTGATCCCCCCCCACTATAGAAGGGATGTGGACAAATTGGAGAGAATCCAGTGGAGGGTAACAAAAATGATCAGGGGGCTGGGGCACATGATTTATGAGGAAAGGCTGAGGGAACTGGGCTTATTTAGTCTGCAGAAGAGATGAGTGAGGGGGGATTTGTTAGCAGCCTTTAACTACCTGAAGGCGGGTTCCAAAGAGGAGGGAGCTAGGCTGTTCTCAGTGGTGGCAGATGACAGAACAAGAAGCATGGTTTCAAGTTTTAGTGGGGTGGTCTAGGTTGGATATTAGGAAACACTATTTCACTAGGAGGGTGGTGAAGCACTGAGATGGGTTACCTAGGGAGGTAGTGGAATCTCCATCCTTAGAGGTTTTTAAAGCCCAGCTTGAAAAAGTCTTGGCTGGGATGATTTAGTTGGTATTGGTCCTGCTTTGAGCAGGGGATTGGACTAGATGACCTCCTGAGGTCTCTTCCAACCCTAATATTCTATGATTCTATGATTTACTGTTTCCCCAGAAAAATTCCTTCAGTTAGCTTTTTGTACCTTATGCTTATGGCAGTGATTTACTGTTCAACACTGGTAGCTAGGGTAGAACTGAGAAAGTACATGCAGCTAACATTTGTGGAAAGGTATTGTCTCCCCTCAGTGGTTTGTGTTTTAAAAATAATAAAGTATGTAACAAAGTTATCTGAATGATCCTGGAAAGACTTATGCATGTGAATAACTTACTTATGTGAGTAGAACCAAAATGTCAATCATCTTCAAAACAGCTGTGTTTGGTTATTACTGTGTGTGTATGTGCGCGTGTGCGAGGAGAGAAAGATGAGCTTGAGTCAAATCCATAATCCAAACTTTTGGAGGTGTTTGAAATCCAGATTTGAATCCAGATCTGAGTTTTGTGACTTAGGCCCCGCTCACACTAATGACCATTGGGTTGGTGCCTAGAGTGGTACAGGAAGGTATCTGGGGTTATGAAGTGATGGAAATGATTAGCATATGATGGCAAGTTCAGTGCTTTTCGCCAACACATGAAAATGACAGGTTTTATATCATACCAGGCTTGTACATGCACTCCCTGCTACTGCTTTGGTGAGATGTCTGTGGCAGACATTATTGAGCCAGTATGGGATGTTTTCTCTGGGCTACCTGGTTCTAAGTTTAAAATATGTGGGAGCTAGGGAAACGAGGGACTCTGACTGTCCTGAACCTTTCTGCACAGAGCACTGCACAGTGTAACTGATTGTGACCGAGACAGAAAGCATGCCAGTGTGTAGCGCATAGAAGAAACACTTACTCCTCAATTATTTTTAAGATCACCATCTCATACAGGAACGATTCATATTGAGACTACTGGCTTAACCAGTTTATTTAGAGACATGGTAAATCCCCAGATAAAAATGTAGCCAAGTCTCTAGAGAACACTCCTGCCTGATGAATCTATTTTGCTTCTGGAGCTTTCACTTCATTGAAGTTAAACTCAGCAGAAGAGAATGTCAGTGCCAATATTAGCACTTTGTTTTTCCAGCTCTAGCACTAGACTGTGACTAGTCCCAATATGGCTGCCCAGGGAATAGGATGTGTAACGATTTTCCTTCCCTTACATGGTCACCTGGTCTTACCTCTGGGTACTGGGGTGGGAACTGCAGAAGATGCATGCCAGATCTTCCCACCATGAAGCAAATCTGCAGGGAGGGGCAGGGGCAGTAGGCAGGCAATGACTATGCATTGTCAAGTGAAAGTGTCACAGTGTTGCAGATTACTGCCCTCTCTGCCTCTCCACAAAGTGCAGAGCTCTAGGAAGAATTATGCCTCTGGGGCTCGTTGCCTCCAGTGCTCTGCATAGGCTGAGGCCTAAAGGTATAGTCAAGCACCTAGGAATTTGTCTTTTAGGGATGGGAAACTGGCTGAGATTTTTTGAAGCCATTTCAGAGGCTTCTACTGATGCTGGTTTGGGAGCATGTCTAGTGTTGACAAGACAAGGTGGGTGAGGTAATATCTTTTATTGGAACAACTTCAGTTGGTGAAAGCAACAAGCTTTTGAGCCACACAGAGCTTGTCTTCAGGTCTGGGAAAGGTACTCTAAGGGTATGTCTTCACTAGCAACGTTTCAGAGTAGCAGCCATGTTAGTCTGTATTCGCAAAAAAGAAAAGGAGTACTCATGGCACCTTAGAGACTAACAAATTTATTTGAGCATAAGCTTTCGTGAGCTACAGCTCACTTCATCGGCACTGGGAGAGAGCACTGTAAAAAAACTACTCCACGAGGGGAGTAGTTATCAGCACTGGGAGCACAGCTCCTGGCATTGGTGCACTGTCTACACTGCCACGTTACAGCGCTGAAACTTGCTGCACTTGGGGGGAAGAGTGGCCCATTAACACCTGTGCAGTCACAGGACAAAAAGAAAGGGTTGTGGGTTACAGATTGTTGTAATAAGCCATAAATACAGTATCTCTGTCCAGTCCCTCTTTTGGTGCTCAACATTTTCTGGGACCTCCATCTAGCGCTCCCAACTTCCCACCTTCTGTGCTCTGGAAATGCAGATAGTCACATCATGGAAGCAGAAGAAGGGAAAGGGTTTCCTGTACCCAACACACTTGTGCTGGAGCAGTTATGCTGTGATTTGTCTCAAAATACATACAAAAGGAGCTTCAGCTATTACTATGGTGTGTGTTCAAACAGCTGGGGTGTCCCAGTGCAGATGAACTTCTGTCCTTTACCATTCATATGGATCTCTTATTGCTGTGTGGAGAATGGAAGTCCAGCTTCATGAAGGATTTTGAGATTTCAAAATCTGGCTTAGTTCCGAATGGAACTGAAACCAGAACATTTCAGAATTCTCTGTGAGGGAAAATCCAAATGATAGTTTGTTTCAGTTTTGACTCTGTAAAACTTTGTATTATAATGTATATGAATACAAAATTTAAAAAATTCAAAATGTTCTGAAAACATTGACATGGGACATTTTGACATTGTCAAATTTTTTTTTCTGATTTTCTTCCAAAATTAAATTCCAACAAAACTGACCCAATTTTGTGAAGCATTTTGATTTTGATTGAATGGCATAGTCTGAGGAATATGGTTCTGTCAAAGTTTCTTCAACCCACTCTAATGGAAAGTATTCCTTCTACCCACTACCATAGTCACAAAGGATGAAGAAAGAATTGAAGAGTGAAGCTATATAAATTACGCAAAAAATGTGAGAGAAACCTTTCGAGACAAATATAGAAGGCTAAAATCAGGCTAGTCAACTCTACTCTCTTCTTTCCTAAACTTATCTTGCTTTGTTATGGAAGCTGTGGTACACTGGAAGACTCAGTGGTTCTAGCCTTAACTTTCATTTGTGTTGTGTTTCATTTGGCCCTGGGGATGATACAAACTTACCTGAATGACTATGATATTCTTTAGACATTATCTCTACCCTGCATCCCATATTTATACAGAAATTAATAAGATATTGCTAGGGTTCTGCCAAATTCACGGCCATGAAAAATACGTCACGGACCATGAAATCTGGTCTCCCCCATAAAATCTGGTCTTTTGTGTGCTTTTACTCTAGATCAGTGTTTCGCAAGCTTGGCATGCTGCTTGTTCAGGGAGAGCCCCTGGCGGGCCCAGCTGGTTTGTTTACCAGCTGCTACTGCAGGTTCGGCCGATCGCGGCTCCCACTGCCTGTGGTTTGCTATGCCTGGCCAATGGGGGCTGTGGGAAGCGGTGGCCAGTACGTCCCTTGGCCCGCACCACTTCCTGCAGCCCCCATTGGCCGGGCACAGCGAACTGTGGCCAGTGAGAGCTGCGACAGGCCGAACCTGCGGACGCAGCCAGTAAACAAACCGGCCCGGCCTGCCAGGGGCTTTCCCTGCACAAGTGATGTCCCAAGTTTGGGATACACTGCCCTATACTATACAGATTTCATGGGGAGACCTGTGTTTCTCAAATTGAGGGGCCTGACCCAAAAGAGAGTTGAAGGGGAGGTCACAAGGTTATTTTAGGGGGTCATAGTATTGCCACCCTAACTTCTGCGCTGTCTTCAGATCTGAGCAGCTGGAGAGCGGCAGCTGTTCGCCAGGTTCCCAGCTCTGAAGGTGGCACCCTGCCAGCTGCAATTCAGAAGTAAGAGTGGCAATACCATACCATGCCATCCTTACTTCTGCGCTGCTGCTAGCAGCAGTTCTGTCTTCAGAGCGGGGCTCCCGGCCAGCAGCTGCTGCTCTCCAGCTGCCTAGCTCTGAAGGCAGAAGTAAGAGCAGTACCATAACCACCCCATACAATAATCTTGCAGTCCCCCCACAACTCCTTTATGGATCAGGACCCCTAAAATTACAACACCATGAAATTTCAGATTTTAAGAGCTGAAATCATGAAATTTATGATTTTTACGATTTTTAAAATCTTATGACCGTGAAATTGCCCAAAACAGATTGTGAATTTGGTAGGGCCCTAGATATTGCTAATGCTAACCTGGATGCCCACTTGAGAAGTTAATATTTTTATGTGTTCAGAAACATGCAGGAAAAGGTGCATCCAATGGCAGCAACTGGATTTTTTTTTTCTTTCAAGCATTTAACTATTTTTTTTATTGAACTGATGTGAAATTACATGCGCTCTGATCATGTGAATAATGCATGAGTTTTTAGATAAACACGATACAAGCTTATTTTTCATGTCAAACAATTCTTTATTTTTTATGGTACAAATTAAAAGTGACAGATCTGAAGCTGTTAAGAAATACACAAAGTGCAGCTTTACTGACCATACAGATATTGCTCTAGATTAAGTACAGTTTTTGTCAGTTTTTTTAAAATGTTAAGCAACCTGTGCAGATAAATCAGCTTTGGTTTCAAAGTCAGAGCAGTAAGGAGCTTTTAAATATCCAGTTTGGCTTCTTGGTCACAAGTCCACCAAATCAACTCCTTTTTAAATTATTTTTTAAATAACACAATACAGTCCATTTCGTACTGCCATCTTTCCTGCTGCATGCTCCATGCATGGAAAAGCAGATCTCTTTGCAGTGCTTCATAAGTGACCCTGGTGACCATTCTGTAGATTATAGCACATAGGACAAAAAAAGAAATAGTAATATCACTTTTTTTTAACAATAAATAAACTAATGTGCCCCACATAATCTCAAGTTGGAAACAAGCAAACCACATGACAAAAAGCTCATTACAAAATGTTATCCAAACAGATTTTACAGTCAAACATTGACATGGAAATCAATTTCCTCTCTTATTTTATTTCTTATTTGAGTGTTGGTCATTAACTGGGTACAAGTAGAGTGCTGAGGTAAAACACTGATGAACAGTTTTATTTCTGTATTTCTTTTTTTTAAATAATAACAGTTTAGTATTGCGAGATTGTCAGCAACATTTAGCCATATCTATACAATGTGCATATACCTACATACATTGAGCTTTGGTCCAGCATTGAGAAGACGAGCAAAGGCATTTTACATATTTCTTTTTGGTTATAGCTTGAGTTCTTTGATACGCCTCTACTTGTTCCTTCCTAGCTCCTTTTTGCTTTCTTGTTCTCTCTTTCTCTCTCTTTGTTTTCTTTTTTTCAGTTCTAACATAAAGAAACCGGAACCTTTTGAATGCGTTTGATTTTTTAAACTGTTCAAAATAGTTTTTAGTGGAAAACATAAAAAGACAAAAACAGAACAAAAATTTTACTTGTGGTTCATTAGTCAAATAATTATGTTTTTTTAAAAAATCTCCTTTTAAACAAATTGCAAAAACGATATACAATCATACATTGCTAGAGAGTCTCTTGTTTCATTTGTTGGTAGCAGCCTACCTTTTTGTCACATGGAAACTTAAAAGGTATTCAAATGTAATTGATATATGAAATTTGTTTACAAATGGAAATGTAGCCAGTAACAAAATAAAACAAAAAGAGACACACATAATTTATCTCCTAAGAATCTGTTCAGGCACCATATATGCCTTATAGCAAAAATCTGTTCATTAAAAAAATTAATACAAGAAGCATTACAATACCTTATAAATAATTTACAAAACATAATACAAAATTAGAAAGCTGTAAAAAAAAATCACTGCACATGAATGGTTTTAAGACTGTGGGATGAGCTTCATTTTTTTGTTCCAAACTGGCGATTTATATTTATTTTACATTTTCACTGTCCTAGTTATATCCTTCCAGTATGTACTTTTGAATAGATTAGACCTTATATAACTGCTTTATATTTTTAAACATTTAGCATCCTTTATATGTTGTTTGGTTAACTTTCCTTCTCAGGGAATTTTTCTTTGCAGAATTTAGAGCAGTTCCTGGGAGATATGACCTCTAAGTTTTTTGATAGAGCAAGGATGACAATTTTGGTCCCAGGGCTGTTGATTTTGAATGTGTGTGTGGAGTTTCAGAGGTGGTGGAATGGATGATCACATTGCTGATATTAATGACTGGACAAGCTGTAGTCCAATTAGTTGTATACTGAAGAGATGGATAGGATTTTATGAGCATCCGCTTCCAAAAACTGTCTATTCTTCATAGTTTCCAAGCTGGTTTCTGAGTGGTCTCCTGATCATTGTATAAATTCAGTTGCAGCCACAAATATACATACCACAACTTTACTTAATTAGCTAACTAGCTATACAGGTGTGCTTGAGGAAGAGAAAAGAAGAAGAAAAAGAAGAAGCAGACCCAGAGGGGCAGACGTTGCTATGAAGTTATTTCGCTCATCACTTCGAATACACAGCTTGGATTAGGGATTTTTATTTTCTGTTTCCCCTTAAAAAATTACCTGCACTTATTAGTAGGATTTTATTTTTCATAGATATTTACATTTCAACAGCAGGGAAAGTGACTATAACAATTCTTTCCCCCCTCAGAAAAAAGAACAACAAAAATATCCTTATACACCCTGCTGAAGTTTAAAGCCTAAAAAGTATTCACTAGAGTGAGTCCAACCTGGGACAGTGGATCCACATCACTCTTCACCTTTGAGCAGCTCAGATCTGATGCCGTGCCACACATGGAAGGTGATCTCTGGAGCCTTAAAATTCCATGGGCCCTGCAGAGATTTTTCTCATACTACAGGGTGAATTCCATTAATAAAGCATAGAGAGTGAGATCCGAAGCCCATTGAAGTCAATGGGAGTCTTTCTATTGCTTTCAGTGGGTTTTGGATCAGGCCCTGAGTTCTTGAAAAAAATAATTCTGCAGGTATAATTTGAAGGTTCCAGAGTTCTGGGACTGATTCAGATCCCATTTAGACTCTCAAAAATCCAGACCAACTCTACTGAAGTCAGTGGAGTTAACTGGGATTTATACCAGCATAACTGAGAGCAGAATTTTACTTTACATCTGTACAATAGACTGAACCTAATTCCCAGATGTGAACTTTTGGAAAGTCCAGATCAGGATGTGGCCTTTACCTTTACAATAGCCCAACCCACAACCCTGGATCAGAATTTAAGGAAGTTTGGATCTGTATATGAGTTTTTCAGGTGAGGGTCACACCACACCCTTTTCCTTCTCTGCACCTTGATATATTTTTTGATCCAATGACCACAGAGTTTTAGAAGATGCCAAGTCCATCAGGAAATGAAGCCACAGAGTGAGCTAAGTTGCCCTTCAAAAAATGTTTTTTTCAGATGAAAAATGTCACAAGTGACCCCCCTCCCCCATTCCCAAAGGATATTTAATGCATTGTTCCCAAATCCTGATTGTTTAGGATTTTTAGCCTGCCATGGCAGTACACACCCACACAAACCCACACACTTTCCAAGAGTAGCAGTCGATAGGGAAAACGTCGGTGCCAGGAGGAAAAAGGAGAGAAAAAAAAGAAAGGCAGAAGGATAAAAGTAGTAAAACAGTCCACAAGGGTGTAATGATCAAAATGTCCTCATTACTTCTTGACCTGTCCATTTGTTTGTTTTCATCGGACTCTCACGAAACTTCTTTGGCTAGCAGACTTTGGAGAGAAATTGCTTCACACAGAACCGTAACATAGATGCAGTATGAAACCAAGTGTGCAGTTTATATTACAAAATTAGTTTTGGTAACCTCTCCAGGTTCATGGCCAAAGGACAGAGAAATCAGGAGCCATGCTGTTGACAATGAGCACAACACTGTGCGTGTGTGCTACACTGATAGTTCCTCAGACATAATTCTAATCCTTCTTTGTCCTCTATTGCATTTCAACATAATCTATATAAAAGTGTTTAGGTTTCACTTTTCTTTTAAAAATCTTTAAACAGTATTGGGGGAAGAGGGAGGAGGCAGGAAATGTGTTAGACAAATCAAAATAGAAACCAATACTTTACACTTTTAGGGGAAAAATACTGAACCCCACAATTCACAATAAAAAGAAAGTCATTTTGGCACACAAACACTTGGAGATTGCAAAACTGTGTAGATAAAAAAAAGGTGTATGTGTGTGTATGTGTGTTTGTGAGCACATGGAATGGCTTTAACATCTGTTATATCCACCTGTAGGGGGTGTGACAAAGGGTGGAAGAAATTAATCGTGCTATTTTTTTTCCTCTTTGTAAAGTACAAATGTAAAAACTCATAACACAATTTTACGCTTGTAAAAGAGCAGACTAACAATCTAGTTTGCAATGCCATGTTTCTGACTTTGGTTAATAGTTTTCATAGTGAATCAGCACTTGATACCTGAAAGGCTACAATCACTCCTCCAGGTGGCAGGCTTGTATTCTCTTTTAAACAGATAAAAGGTTTTTTTTTTCTTTTTTTTTCTTTTCCTTAAAACATATTCACATTTTCATAATACACAGAAAAAAAGTAAGCAGTTATTTGGTTTGCTTTAAGTCCATTTAAAAAACTGGCTTTTTTGGGTAGGTGGGGGGAGCTAATTCTACAACACACACACACACACTAAGTGCTGTGCATTTTGTTTGTTTTTGTTTGGTGGCTTTTTTGTTTTGTTTTTTGTTTTTATATAGGAAAACCCACGGACATTTATAAACTATTCTGTCCATCTTGTAGTTTTCTCAGTCTTTTACTTACAAGGGTGATGGAGGGGCATTTTCAGAGTTCAAATGGTTACATTTTTGTTTGTGTGTTTCCTTTTTTTTTCTTCTCTTTTTTTCTTTTTAGGAGTTTTCTTCCAGAGAGTCTGTTAAGGGCTCCATAGGGACTGCTGTCGCAGGCTCATGCTGTTTTAAGCGTTTAATTGTGTTCTTCAGTGCTTGCCTCTTATTGCAGAACCAAACCCTAACTACTTCCCGGTCATAGTTCAGTTTCTCTGCAATCTCTGTCATTTCCTGCCCAGAGGGATGAGTGTTCTTCTCAAAGTGGGCATTCAAGATCTCAAGAGCTTGTGGCGTGAATGAGGTACGTCTCTTGCGCTTTTTGGATGGTTCACTTCCGATAAACTCAGTCAGGTTCTGCATACCTGCTCGATGGCGGGCCTCAGCCTCAGCCATCCACCGCTCAAGCACCGGCTTTATCTTCTGGGCACTTTTAGGGGTGATGTCCAGCTTTTCAAACCTGGCAGGATACAAAAGGCCAGGGTTCAGTTTGGCTGTCAGACTGCTAGCTATAGTGTTCTCTTGGGCTTCCTGTGGTAGGAAAAAGTGGCTTCTCAGGATGGTGTGTCTGAGGGAAAATTGAGAAAGAAGAGTCTTACACTGATGCTCTGCCAGGGTGGGACTTCCTGCCTGCCTGACTAATTGACTGGCAGAGGTAATTTACAACGGATTACAATGGAAAGCCATCATATATCTAGGTATATACAGATAGATAGGTAAACAAACACAAAATGAGCACTGTGACAAAATACCGAGAATTCAGTATGCTACATAATACAGGCTTTAAAGTTCACTTTTCGTAGTTCAGGATCAATTTTTCATGATCCTCAAATGCCTGAAGACTAAACCTAATTACAGGAAATGACATCAAAGGCAACTGATTCTTATTCATGATTAATTATCTTATTTACCCTTCCATCCCATATTGTCCAAATGCCACCGCTTTAGTCATACAAAGCAACAGTGACTGCTAGCCTCTGAATTTCAGATTTCTTTCCCCATTTTTTTAAAGCAATTTTCACTGTATGCAAGTTAACACTGTGTCCCATCTCTGGGTAGGAAAAAAAACTCCCATAGCTACTGTAGTGTTCGGCTCAAGCAGCTGGACACATTGTAATTATCTTGAATGCCCCCACAACGTGCTAAAACAGACTCATGCCTTTCGGATGAAACCCGGCATAATAGTGCACTAATCTGCTGTGGCATCAAGCTGGGTTTATTGTGGGATATCTGCAAACTGTGCTGGAATGATATCATTTCCTGTAAATGAGGTCTTCTATGTATCGTTTTGCCATCAAAAGTCCTTTGCTACATTTCAGATCAAGTTTTACAAATATTATGAAATATCTGAAGAAACACCACACAGAGCTTTCATTCTTTCAAAAACAACCATAAGAACTAACTTCACTTTTCAAGTCTTCATTGCAAGTCCTTGCTGCTTTGATTTCTCATTTTGTCTAGCTTTACATTTAAAATTCTTTAAATTTAATCAAATTCTGTAACATCATTCATTTGTATTTTCCCCATCCTCATTTCCACCCTGGACCTTAGAATATTTAATGCTGTTGAAAAGCAACATTACTGCATGGCATCCTCTTGCACTATCCAGTCCTCATGGTGTGAAAGTGCCACTGCTCTTGGTAATTAGAAGATGCTTTAAAGAGGAGGCAGACTGAATCCATGCCTTTATGCCTCTTAACCCAGGGTCTGGAATTGGGATTCTGTAGCTATTGGTGCAGCATCAATTGCAGAGAATTCTGGATGCACCAAGTGGCAAGCTTAGAAAACATCCCAGGAGCAAATATAATCTCTCACACACAAACAAGTGAGGGGAATAACTAATGCTCCAGAAAATGTATAATTGGTGGTTATGTTCCTATGGTAGTACTGACTGCCAGGTTTTCCCCTCTTGTTGTCCAGTGATATTTTAATTGCATAATGTATTTTTATAACTGTGTCACAAGTTTGGAAAGTGCCAATATTGATATGTATTGTATTTTATTTTTGCATGAAGTATATGTTAGTAAAGTGGAATATTATATTGCATGCACTGCAAATGGCACCAAGATATTCCACTAGGGCATGTGAGTTGGAAATTCAATTTGCTTATCCTTTTCCCATGATGTTCATATAGCAGCTGCTTTGGTATCATTAGGGGAAAGAGAGAACTCACTATTTCTGAGGAAGGGGTTACTGCTATTCATGAAGTGGCCTGCCTTTGTGCTTAACAAGAAGTGCACTGGCATTACAGATTATTGCATCCCAATGGGATGCCTCAAAAGGTAGAGAGGAAAAGGTAAAAATTATAACCTTGCAAGCATTTGGGACCAGATTCTGAACCTGTTACTCAGGATCAGCATTGATTTACTCCTCCAATACTCCCACCGATCTCAATGGGGCTACTGAGGGGAGGGGGTAAGAGTGTACTCAATGTCAGGCTCCCCACTTCTGGCCCTTAATTAGCTATCTACTTCTAACTTAATCATAGCCGTGTTTTTCATTCTGATCACTTAGTGGGTAATCCTTTTTTCATTGTAATTCAAAGCCTCTCAACCAGGTTACTGGGATCTGCATGTTAAAGGTGGGGAGACGGGGGAGGGGAGTGGAGGGGAGAAACAAGATGAAAATAAACCAAACATAAGCAAAGCAAACTGCAATTTATAAACTTAAAGTATGGCATGTTAAAAAGCAACCTACTGCTACTACAAATTGGCAGTTGCTAAAAACACTTCCTTTTTTAGGTGTTCTTTACCAACTGACCATACAGGAGAAATAAAATTAATGCTTAGGAACAAGCAGCAATAGCATTCAGATCATTGGTGTTGCTTTTTAGTGTTGATGCTTCAGTACATGTTGTTTGGTATAACAATATACAAGTCTTGAAACAAATTTCCCAGCAGTAGTATCCTTGTATAGACAGAATAAAGGTTATTTTCTACAGGGAGGTATCTTATAAGAAAAAACAGTAGGGGAGACCATAGAAGTGAGAGGATCCTATGGAGCTTTTTGTATTTAACAACAATCAATGGGTTTTATGGAAAATCATTGAGCAAAATGTGAGCTGCAAGCTCACTACCCCATACTGATGTTATTTATAACCTTAGTCTTAAACTGCAGGAAAAGTACACTTCCGTTCTATGGGGAATACATTAAAAGTATAAAGAGCAGATAAAAAGACAGAGCATTTCATGGATCACCAAGAACAAAATCCACTTAAATGAGCTTAGAGTTGGTTTCTTGGCTTTCACTGATGGAGGAGGACTATAAGGCATTGCCCAAGAGGAAAAAGCTGTTACCTAAGTGTGTTTGTTACCTCATGCATAAACATGGGATTAGTGTAACATACATACACATATACATGGTGTTTGCTTCTGACTACTTCACTTTAACTCCATCAAGACTGCATCATTTTTTTTCTTAAGATTAGAGCACATTCTTATTCATTTTCTGTATATTTTTTTTAACACTTGGGTAATAAAAAGATTAACGCTCGGAAGTTTGCAAGATATCATGTAGTAATTTTTTTCTCCCTTCTGTATTGCCTAGGTAAATCATCATTAACATCCTGTATGTGAAGTGCAAACCACAAAAATACAGGCTTTAACTTAGCAGGGATGCAGCCATGAAATATCTGTTCAGTAACCCTATCTGTAGAAAATGGCACAGTATGAAGAGGGTCAGCTGGTGCTTATACAGCATCAGCAGGGTCTCCTGCTCCACTACTGAATTAAGTCTCAATGCCAGGAACGTATTTATTGTTTCATACTTTTTGTTAAAAAAGGAAAAGACAAAAGTTGCTTTAGGCACACAGTAAGTACAGTTTATCTGTACAGTTTACAGATACCGACATTATTTGCTAGTCTAAGTAAGTAATTAATTCTAAGGACACATGATTAAAATACTTGTATACTCCAGAATAATAAATACAATTTAGAACAAAGAAAGGAAAATATAGCTTATTATGTAACTTGTTACCTGCAGATGGCAGACTGGCTATAGGCTGGGCCTTCTGTGGCACTTAAAGCTTGGCCAACTTGAGTCTGGGTCAGACCAAGAGACAGGCGCCGGATTTTAAAAGCTTTGGCAAATTCTCGGATTTCCTCCAAATTCACCCCATCCACCTCGCCAGTGGCTGTTTGAGGATCTGTTGAAATATTTTTTAAATTGTGTAAATGCTTCATACTATGTTTGAGCCGTCCAGGATTACTATATTTTCTTGGGAAGTGTAAAGTGGATTTTTTTCCCTCTAACAGAGACAGATTGGTACTGTCAGAAGTTACAAAACATTCTTAATTATTTTCTTTACTAAAATGCTACCAAGTTTGCAGACCGAGGTATTTACAGTTCATTTCAAGGCAGTAGGGAAGATTTTCAAAGGCACAAATGGCAGGTAGGTGCCTCCACTGTAAGAACTTAAGAACATAAGAACGGCCATACTGGGTCAGACCAAAGGTCCATCTAGCCCAGAACAGGTAATCATCAAGTGAGGCACCCCCTGTCGCCCATTCTCAGCTTCTGGCAAACAGAGGCTAAGGACACCGTCCCTGCCCATACTGGCTAATAGCCATTGATGGATCTATCCTCCATGAACTTATCTAATTCTTTTTTGAACTCTGCTATACTCTTGGCCTTCATAATAGGCTCTGGCAAGGAGTTCAATAGGTTGACTGTGCGTTGTGTGAAAAAATACTTCCTTTTGTTTTAAATCTGCTGCCTTCTAATTTCATGTGGTGACTCCTAGTTCGTGTGTTATGAGAAGGAGTAAATAACACTTCCTTATTACTTTCTCCACATCAAACATGATTTTATAGACCTCTATCATATCCCTCCTTAGGCGTGTCTTTTCCAAGCTGAAAAGTCCCTGTCCTATTAATTGCTTCTCATATGGAAGCCATTCCATACCCCTAATCATTTTTGTTGCCCTTTTCTGAACCTTTTCCCATTCCAATATATCTTTTTGGAGATGGGGCAACCACATCTGCATGCAGTATTCAAGATGTGGGCGTACCATGGATTTATATAGCAGCAATATGATATTTTTGTCTTATTATCTATCCCTTTCTTAATGATTCCCAACATTCTGTTTCCTTTTTTGACTGCTGCTGCACAATGAGTGGATGTTTTCAGAGAACTATCCACAATGATTCCAAAATCTCTTTCTTGAGTGGTAACAGCTAATTTAGACCCCATCATTTTATATGTATAGTTGCGATTATGTTTTCCAATGCGCATTACTTTGCATTTATCAACCCTGAATTTCATCTTCATTTTTTTGCCCAGTCACCTTGTTTTGTGAGATCCTTTGTAGCTCTTCACAGTCTGCTTGGGAGTTAACTATCTTGCGTAGTTTTGTATCATCTGCAAATTTTGCCACCTCACTGTTTACCCCTTTCCCCAGATCATTTATGAATATGTTGAATAGGGCTGGTTCCAGTACGGACCCCGAGGGGACACCACTGTTTACTGTTTTCCATTCTGAAAACTGACCATTAATTCCTACCCTTTGTTTCCTATCTTTTAACCAGTTACCAATCCATGATAGGACCTTCCCTCTTATCCCATGACAGATTACTTTGCTTAAGAGCCTTTAGTGAGGGACCTTGTCAAAGGCTTTCTGAAAATCTAAGTACACTATATCCACTGGATCCCCCTTGTCTATATGCTTGTTGACCCCCTCAAAGAATTCTAAGATTGGTGAGGCATGATTTCCCTTTATAAAAACCATGTCGACTCTTCCCCAATAAATTATGTACATCTATGTGTCTGACAATTTCGTTCTTTACAAAAGTTTCTACCAGTTTGCCCAGTACTGAAATCAGGCTTACCGGCCTGTAATTGCTGGGATTACCTCTTGAGCCCTTTTAAAAAACTGGCGTCACATTAGCTATCCTCCAGTTATTTGGCATAAAAGCTGATTTAAATGGTGAATTCCAGACTACAGTTAGTAGTTCTTCAGTTTCTCATTTGAGTTCCTTCAGAACTCTTTGGTGAATACCATCTGGTCCTGGTGACTTATTACTGTTTATTTTATCAATTTGTTCCCAAATCTCCTCTAACGACATCTCAATCTGTGACAGTTCCTCAGATTTGTCACCTACAAAGAATGGCTCAGGTTTGGGAATCTCCCTCACATCCTCAGCCATGAAGACTGATGCAAAGAATTCATTTAGTTCCTCCGCAATAGGCTTATTGTCCTTGAGTGCTCCTTTAGCATCTCAATCGTCCAGTGGTTGTTTAGCAGTACTGCTAAACAGAAGCACTGCTTCTGATGTACTTAAAATTTTTTTGCTATTACTTTTTGAATCAATGGGATTTAGATGCTTCACTACCATTCCTGCCTTTGAAAATCTCCTCCAGTTTCAACAAATAACGCTCACAATCTTCTCTGATTATCTTTGGCTCACACAAGGTGCTGGTATTTGTTTTTCCTTTGGAGCTTAAAATGTGCACAACTGATGAAAATGGGCTGAGTCTTTAAATTTGAAATTAAGACTTTTCTGCGTTAGCTGGAACAAATGCAAACAAACCAACCAAAGGAAAACCAAAAAAACCACTCAAGCCCACCCCATCCAAATATTTCTGTTTGAAACATCTTAATTTTGTAACCAGTGCTTCAAACATGTCTTTGGGGGAAACATCCTTTCAGGGTTTACATTCTGCACCCCATCAGGTTGCCAACCAAGCAGCAGAGTATTTGCAACTTCAGCAATCATGCTTTAGATGGTAGTGCTGCACAATATTTTACTTTTACATTAGACCCAGAAGATAATGCTTATGAAGCTGTGAGAATAAATTTGTCCTTTTTCTCCATAGCCGTTTACTGACACAGAAGCCTTTGTCCCTGAAAGGGCACATAATAAAGGATGTCTACCATAGGAAAGCTCCTTTGGTGCTGGATAACTCGGTCAATTTAGGACTTATCAAGGAAAATGACACAACAGCTGGAGAATGAAACTTTCCCCCCTCCCCCAAGCTACTGATCCCTGGCAAAATGAAAGCATTCACCAAGCCAGAGACAGCATGGGACTAGGATGGTGGAAGATTTCAAAGTCTTGTTCAATCCTGCGTGTAGTGAAGGCATTCTCCCAGCGAGCCATCTCTATTGTTCTTCACCTCATTCCTGAGACTTCTTAGGTGAAAAGTTTTCAGCACAGTAACCCATCTATTTCTGTAAATGCAAGCAGCTGTCCGAGGACTGTGCTAGACTACATTACTGTGCTGGACACCACATTATAGTGGCTCCTGCTAGTACTGCTACAGTTAAGGATTGTCAGTATTACAGTAACAAAGCTTTCATTTTCAGGGATTTATAATTTGATGTAAAAATTCCCTGAGGATTGAAATGCCATCTAAAAAGTCTCTTAGACCAATGAGAGCAATAGAGAGAGATTTTTAGCATATCAATTTAGCCTATAATGATTAGAATGTTTTAAAATATAATAATAGAAACCCTAAATAATTTTCATCAGAAACAATGCTATTTTTCTCTTCCATAGTTTCAAAATAGCTTGGATTTTAAAAATGGAATTGCAGAAGATTATATCCCATACTGTGGGCTATCGAATGCATGTGTGTGTGTGCGCGCGTGTGTGTGTAGTGTTGAGCACTCAACCATGCAACTCCTGTTGAAGTCAGTGAAGGCTGCATGTGCTCAAATAAATTAGGACTTATATGTAATATGTAATCTATAATAGAAAGGAAAGAAAGGAGGGAATATATACACACACTATACATTTGTGTGTGTGTATGATATATATGTATAAAGTGTATGTTTTTATATATAGTTAGTGTGTGTAAATATAACTAAGATCATTCGGGTTTACAAAGTATGATTGTTCACAGAAAGTAACTGTTACCCCATAAATGTTTGAAATATTCTTACTTACTGTACACACATGACTTACATACCACAGTGGTTATTAAGGGGGAAATTTTCAAAGACACAAATGGGAGTTGGGAGCCTAAGTGCCTTTTATGCCTTTCAAAATCTTTTCAGAAATGTATATAACCCCACTGATACAATACATTGTAAAGAGTCCCCTGAATAATCCAAAGGATACAAGGCATTAAGATGATGGCCTCCCCCATTTCTTTCCTTTCTTTGTTTTAGGATGCTAGGGGACAGACCAATGGACAAATCAGCCATTTCCAAGGCACTTTTAAATGTAGTTCTGAAAGCAGCAAACTCAGTATTAAGGGTATTTATAGCTATTGCTGGGAGTTGAGGGAAAGATTGAAGCCTGTTGGGACGGAAAGGATAAAGGATGTAAGAAGCTAAGGCTTGTTTGTCTGTACGTGATTATGGATGATTTGCTTTGAGTTTTATTTCAACTGGACTCTTTTGCTATGGCAGGGTTGCAAGAGTGGAATCCTCTTAAAGGTCATTTCATGAACTAGGATCTTGGACTAGGAAAGAATTAGCCTCAACTCCTCCTTGGGAATGGAGATCAAAACCTATCATGCAAAACATGAACAGAGGAGGAAAATATCTGACATGCATGGTAGAGAATAGCTGGTATCTGTATTAGTGAAAGGGCATGTTACTCTCATGTGATGTCTTTAGAATAGGGATTGTATTAGTAGACAGGGGTAGTACTGGAATACTTTCTTCCACCCCTGAACTTTGTAGAAAGTAGCTTTTGGATCAGATTTGGTCAGATTTCTATTTAGAGTCTGATCCAAAGCCCACTGAAGTCTATGGCAAGACTTCTTTGACTTCAGTTAGACCTTTACTGCTCATATATGCAGATAATTAGTTTTTGTATGATTCCTTTGACACAATCATCGATAATGGCTCAGGCCCATCTCACACTATTGCCCGGTTAGATTTTTCTTGCCATCTTTCTTGCTAGGTCTGTAATTTCCCTCCTGTTTTAATGCAAATTTCTCATTCTACATTGTAAAGAAGGTGCTTGATTTTTAAATCCAGCTGATAGCGTGGAGTAGATAGTACAATGCCAATGAGGAAAAAGGGGTATATGCCTGTCTTATGGAGTTGTCATGGTCAATAGTATCAGTGTTTAGATTAAAGCTCTACCATGGCTGCAGAGCTACCAGCTTCTGCTGAGAGGAGAAGGAGCCAGTTGGGACCTCTACTGGAGAGATGCACACTGGGAACCCCTCCACTTGAGGAGACAGAGAAGACACCACATGGAATTTCCTCTCTGGTGCTGGGGGCATTAATGGAGGAGGAGGCGAGAGAATCTGGTGTGAAACCAGGGGATTCAAAAGCTCCTACAGATTCTTTCCTGTTCTCCTGCCTTGGAGAGCTTTCCTCCTTCTTCAGGGATGTCTCCTTCCAGTGTCAGCTCTGCAGGGATTAAGTAAGGCCTGAGTATGCTCTTTTTCCTGCAGAATGAAAATCTGTTCCTATCTGTGTAGACAAAAAACAGTGCAGAGGAAATAACACACCCTGAGGGAAGGTAGAACTCCTGGTGTGAGGAACACCAGCAAGAGGGAAGATGTGGGTGAGGACTTCTTCGCTGTGGAAGACAGAATAGAGGGTAGCTGGTCAGGTAAGGACAACAGAAAGTAAATAGAGTAGGGAGAGGCTCACAGGAGAGGGGAAAAGAAAGAGAGAAATAGTTTGTTGTAGTTTGTTTATTTGTGGAAAGTGCTCAGATACTATGATGATGGATGACCTGGATAGACAAAGAGAGAATGGGATTCAGGGAGAGATGGGTCTCATAGCGTGAGGAAGAGAGATATAGTATTCATAGCAATGTGTGGTGAGAAAGATCAAGAAATGTGGGGGAAGAAGAATTAGAGGTTAGGGAACTGGATGGGGAAGTAGGAGAAAAATGACCCTTAACATTTTTTGGGGGGGGGTATGTGAATAAGAAAGAAAGAAAGAAAGAAAGAAAGAAAGAAAGAAAGGTAACAAGTGGGGAGAAGGAGTGAATTATCTGAGAGAAGAGTACACACACAGGATATGAGAATAAGGATAAGTACAGTATACAGGGAAAAGGAAAAAAAAACGGAGTGAATCTTGCAGTCCTTGCTCAGTTCAAACTCTTATTTAAATGAACAGCTTTGCCTGAATGAGGACTAACAGCTGCAAGATCTGACCCTAAAAGCTAAAATTAAAATAAAAACCTTTAAAGGAAAAAGTCAGTGGGAGAGAGAGAGGAAAAGAAAAATGAAACACAAAAGGAAACATAAAAAGGTATCACAGGATATCATCGGAGATAATCTATAATAGAAAGGAGGAAATTAGAGAAAATATACAGAAATTTTAAAAAGGCTGAAAGATTTTAGAAAACATACTGGGGGAAAACGGATGTAACATCACAAAGAAAATATATACATAGAATGAAAAACAAACAGAAACAGACAACATGGAAAATGTATTTCACTGGAAGCTATGAAGGGCCAGATTCTGTTACCCTTACTCATGTTGAGTAGCCCCTTAGTCCATGGATTTCAGTAGGGCTACCTGCAAAGTAAGTTATGATTCAATGTGAGTAAGGATGGCAGAATCTTGCCCTAAGTAATTCATTAGATTACTACACAGATATCATCCCTAAGTAACTTACCTCTTTTAAATAGACACGGGCACATGAATATTTGCAATGTACTATTCTCACTAATTATACCTGAAATAAATACTGCAAATCCCTACTGAGGTAAAATTATATAGGGCTAAATTGTAGCTAAAGACTAGACAAAGCTTTTAGCAAGTGGGTACATTACTGTCTCAGGAGCAGGACAGGTACCAAATTGTTGTTTAAAGGGCCACAATTCCTCCCTTGCTCCCCACATGAGGTACTGATTTACTGCTTGCCTGCTGGAGCAGTAAGGGACTGATCCTACTGAAGTCAATGTGAGGCTTTCAATTGACTTCAGTGGGCACTGGATCAGTCCTAAATTATTACCCTTGGTGTATTATCTCAGCCATGCCGGCCCAATGTATGGGTAAGGATGGAGCCAAGGCTTTGTTCATTCCTTGCCCACTCTCCTTCCATTTGCCCAAAATAGAGAGTAATTGGGCATACAGTGCCTCTGACCACTTATGGCTGGAATTCAAGGTCAAGGCAGCTCACACAGGTGAGTAAAGGGAAGCCTTACTGTCCGGTTACTCCCCTGTCCACACACAAATTGGTCAGTTCACACACTCGGTCAAGACACAAATTAGTCTTTAGTTATCTAAGGCAACTTTTTCAGGGTGCCACATATTTTGTACATTTTTTCATATTTTCCTGATCTTGTCCCATTGAAGCTGTTGGGAGAAAATAAACGTCACTTTAAGCAATATCCAGAAACCAGCAGGCAGCCAGTGCATACGGGTGAGCACTGGTGTCATATGTTCCTGGAAAGATACACTACTTAATAAGCAGGCTGATCTATTCTGCACCAGCTTCAGTTTCTAGGTTGGCTAAAGGAACACAGCACTTGCCAGCCTGGATCAGATCCAAGATCCATCTAGTCAAGCATACTGTTTGACAGTGGCCAGAAACAGATGCTTCAGAGGAAGGTGCATAAACCCCACAACAGGCAGATGTTGGGTAGTCCACCCCCCATGTAGGTATCATTCTGATCTCAGATAGACCAGCACAATATGAAAAACCTTTTAGTTTTAAGAATGAGGATAGGTTGCCACTTTGTCCACGATTAGGGTAATTAATCAAGGGCTACTACAGTTTTTATGACCATTTTTAGTGCTGGTTTGGATTTCTTAGGCCCCTTGAATCACAGCACTGAGCAGTTCTTATTGGTAAAGATTACTCCAGTTAGCAATATACAGTCCATTATATGAATAAGAAGGAAAGGTAGATAAGGAAGATAAGCAAGAATGGAAACAAACAGATAGGAGAAAGAGAGAGCCAGGGCGCAATACTTACTGCTGACTAACTGGCCAACACTCAAAGCTGAAGAGGAGGAGGATGAGGAGGAAGAAGAGGAAGCCTGATGCACTGGGCTTTGAGACATAGATGCTTGACTGTGAGCCAAATGCAGAAGGTTGGATTGTGAGGCTGCTTGTCCCACTTGCGTCTGGGAGGGCTGATGGAGCTATATGTTAAAATGTAAGAATAAAAATTTATAAATGTACTAGTAATCAGAGACTTTTCCAAAGAAACTGTTGACTCTGAAGGAGCATATAATAACATGTGCAAAGTTAGATGACAAAGGCTTTACTGGGGCAGCTTGAGCTGCGTCAAACAACCTCCCTTCCAATTTTGTTTAATATAATCAGATAATTTCTCTACTACTAAAAACCTCACAGGGTCTTTATATTTTTTTTATTGGAATGAGTATCAGAGAGATTCCTGCTACATCCAGCAAGACTCTGATTTTATCAATATAAGCCCTCACCCTACAACCTGATCTATGAAGAGAAGCCCTAATTCCCTGTGTAATGTAGTCAATGTAGTTTCATGAAGGTGGAAGGGTCCTTTCGGAGTGGGACCTTGGAGACTATAAATAAAGGAATAGTCCATTTTGTGAAACTAGCCAATGATTCAAAATTATTTGTAATGCCTTATTATTCCTTAGTCCACAAACCTGTTCTTTCTTGGTAGCACCCTGTGACACTGCTGAAATCCATTCACGTACCATCAGGATAGGCATTTCTCTCTCTATTTTCCAATAGCTAAGATGTTCCTCTAATATGGCTAGATGCAATTCATATACAATGATACATTATGGATCTGATTCTGATCTTCCACCAACTTTCCAATGGTATAACCCTGTTAACTTTAGTGGAGATACTTCTGATTTACACTGGAGAAGCAAGAGGAGAATCAGACCCTTTCTCCTCATAAATGGACTCTTATGAAGGTCTGAAAAGCTAAAGATCATTGTCCAGGTATGCCAGAAGGAAGACAGGAGACACTGGATGTCATTCAATTAGGCTGCAACTTTATTCCTAAATGTCCAGGAGTACCCAGTAGATAAAATTGTACAGTGCAGATAATTCCATAAACATTTACACATACCCAAGAGGGGAGGGCTGCTGTCTGTCTTCCCCCTTTACCCATCCTGGTCCCTAGCCAGTTCACTGCTGGGACCTTATCCCCTCCTCAAATGAAGGTTGGGGGTGGGTTATAAAGGAGCAGGAGGGATGACTCCCTGACATACTGGTCATAAGAGCCCCGAGCCCCCATTCTTTCCACTCCTTTAAAGAATACCTTCTTTATCAATCCATTTTAATCTGATCACTGTATCCCTTCCCTATGGAGTACCTGCACTGGACATCCACCCCAAGCTTACACAGTGACCTGCAACATCATAACCTAACTCCCATTTCTTTTTTGCCCGAACTAAACCCCCACCCTGCTGTGGGGAAGGCGAATCCTCCCTCCCCCACGTCGCTTTGCCTACCTGGGGCTGAGGGAAAAATTCCTTCCCATCCCTCTGAGAAAGGTGTGACTGGCATAATGCCCACAGTGGATCATGACAAAACCTGGTATTTAACTACCTCCACAGGCAGGAGGGTGCGTGCTGCTCTGCCTGGTCTGGGTAAAAGAGGTCTTTTTCTGCACCAGCATAGACATATACAGTCCCCACTTTTCTTCTGGTCACCTGGGAGCAGGGATGGGTTTGCATCCCCATGCTGACCTGGTATGGAACTGCCACTGCAAATCACTTCCTAGCCGTTAAAGGGGAACACACCTTTTCCAACAAGCCAGACAGCACCACCACCGCTTAATGTTCAGTGAGGTCAGTCTGTCTCACTCATTTTACACAAAACTCCCTCAAATTCAAGGGGAGATCTTTGCCTGGAATGAAGGTGGGATATATTATCCTATAATATAAAACAGCCTTACTATATCCTAATATTATAGATTTATTATAACCTGGCACAGCCTAATTAGACTACAGTAAAATATCATAATATATCATCTTAAAATAACAAGTCCTTATTATCACTTTATAACGTATTGATTCTTTCTGTAGGCCTAAAAGACTACAAAAATGAACAAAAAGGACTCATAAGTCATGCTGATTATTAGTCCTGTGAGTCCTCACAGTGAGGAAATAAAGAACCACTTGGTGTTGTTGAGGAGGAATGAGTTATATTTGAAATTTTAAGGTGCAAAAGAAAATTATTGTTGGATTTTACTGAACAAGTAACTTCAGGTAAGAGGTCTGTTTGGTATCTTTAGTGGCACCCAAAATTAGGAGCACATTCCACATACACACAAAAAGACTGATGATAAACAATGAAACAATTAAAGTACCCAGAACAACTGATACCTGTTAGATGTATTTGATCTAATTGAAGGTGGCTTACCACCTCCTTTGGAACACATATTTGCATCTTTTTTACTTTAATGTACTTATTCCTATTATAGAACAATTCAAAAATTGGGGGTGGGGCGAAAATCATGTTAATTTTTTAATGATTAATTTCATTTACTTGTGTAAATCAGTCAACCAGCTCTAGTCTACTATGGTTTCCTTATGGATCGAAAAGCAAAATCATTTCACAGTCTTGAGGTTTAGTTAAACAATTGGATTTTCTCCAAAGAATTTCAAGCCCTATCAGAGTTATACTGGCCAAGGATGTGATCAACATACTTGCAACTTTCAAAGATCTCGATACATCAAATACTCGTAAAGATTTTTTTTCAGTTGGGGAGAATTTTGCCTATGGGCAAAATGTCCATGGAAAACCCCCAACACAGCAGAACTACTGTGGTAATGCTGGGAGGTAGGGAAGGAGCTCATGGAGGGAGCTGAATATGGCAGAGCTGGCCATTCCATCGCTTGTGCATAAGCCACATCAGAGTGGTGTTTTCAGGAGCAGTGCCTCTGAGTGGGTGGCTTCTCTTCCAGTCCCTGCAGAAAGGCTGGAGAATTACCCCATATCATATCCATGGGTAGAGGGTAGATTCCATCCTCTCTCCCTCCTGTATAGTTTCCTGCAAACCCCCTGTTTTACTGGTGTGATGGGTGGGCTGCAAATGTCAAGCTTAAAGAACAATGATGGTGTTCTATGACATAAAATTGCATTAAAGTACTCTCTCTGTTTTCATGCACTATAATTTCCATTCCAGAAATAGGACTTAAAGAGAGGTGATGATTAGATTGTGAATAAGGCAGTTTGTTTGACTTTTCCAGATGACACAATCAATTCAAGCTAATGCAAGCGTTGACGTTTTTCCAATTTTGGACATGTATGTAAGCCATGAGATATATTTATGTCTATTCTACATTTTCCATCCAAAGACAAAAGGGTATATAGAAATTGCAGCAGCTGTTGCTATATGTGTCACTCTGTGTAGGCGTATATAGTGGGCACACAGAGAATAACTACTGTATGCAACATGGATCTGGCAGGGATGCATGTGTGTGCTACAGCCACAGAAATAAAATGAACATGAAAAACATCAAAATAGAGCATAATATTTTACAGGAATATGACTGCATTTTCACAAAAGTGCATAAAGGAAAGGGCCAGATTATTATCTCTCTTCCCCCAGTTTTACATCAATGGAGTTAGTCCTGATTTATGCCATCATAAGTGAGGACAGAATTATGCCCATAAAACTGAATTTTGTCACTCAAATGATTGTGTGTGATATTTTGTCACATCTGGGATTGTTGACTGTAAATAGACAATAAGGCCCACAGGTGAAATCTTCTGACCTGCACCAGAAAGTTACAAGTCAATTGTGGAACATAAATTGCAGTACTGTGCTATGATTTTGCATAGACTATGAGAGGAGAAGAGTGAGAGAAGAGGAAATAAAGACCAAACTAGGAGAAACAGTCCGCTCCCAGACTGCACAGAGAACTGAAATTGACTTTACTTGGAGTATGAATAAAGATCTAGGCAAAATATGGCCCTACAGAAAAGAGTGAAAGGAGAGGAACTCTGAGAGAAGAGGAAATAGACAACCAATCAAGAACAGAAAAGGATGAGAAAGGCAACAAGAATGAGGAAAAAGGACAGAGTAGGTGAGATTAACAGGAATGACAAGAACAGTATGAAAAATTTAAAAATAAGACTTTGGTAATAAAAATAGAGGACTGTAGTTTTTCTGATGTAAGTACTGTTTTTTGAGAAATATAATTAAAGCTGGTCAGAATTTTTTTCCCCCATGGAAAATTTGACAAAAATGAAAATGAATTATTTTTTGTCAAAGTTTTCCATGGATAAATTGAATTTTTGTCACAAAATCAAAATATGAATTTTCTTGATTCTGAAATGTGCATGGGATGCCTCATGGGAGTTGTAGTTAGGGTGACTGATGTTCCCATTCCCCTCTATAGGCTGGATTCCCTGTTTAGACTACATATCCCATGATGCATCATAGCCTCTCCTCTTGGTGAGGGGAGATGGTGCATCACGACAGTATCATGGATATAGCACATCATGAGAGATGAAGTCCAGCTGTGGAGTCCAGCTCACAGAGGTGAATGGGAGCATAAGGCACCTGAAATGCAACTTCCATGAGGCAACATGGCAACACTTCAGAATTGAAATATTTCAGTTTTCTATAGAAATATTTTGGGTTTCAGGCATCCAGTATTTTGATGAAAAACTGAAATTTTCAGAGGAAAGCAGACACTTTTTGTGAAGAATTTCATTTAGTCAAAAACCCAATTTTCCATTGAAAAATAGTTTCAATCAAAATTTTTTGACCAGCCTTAATAAATGTCTATCCCACACTCTCTATTATTAAAGATGTGTTCTATTTATCTTTCCTTTGGGCCTCAAAACTAGTGATACTGTAATGTTATTCCCTGCATAAACAGGCATGGCATTCAAAAACAATTTATTAATCTTGCCGTGCTCAGCAAAACACACACCCTTACATGCTTGCACCTCACACCAAATCCCACTCATAATCAAGCTACACCAAAGCAGGCACACTCAGACCTAAACACTGTACCCAAAGCCTAAATTTAGCACACACACACACCAAGTATAAACACAACGTATCCCGTTCTATCCACCCTCAGAGGGTCCAGTCTTGCAAATAGATTTATTCACATGGAGCTTCACTCCTATGTGGAGTTCTCCACAGGAGTAAGATTTTACACAAGTGGATCTGTCTGCAGAATGAAACCCATATTTGACATTTCAAAATATACTTATAACCATCTTATGTTTAGGGAGCGTGTTATGGGGGACTCCACAAACACTGCACAGCCGAACAGTGTGTGTGCATGTGGGAAAGAGGTGTGGTCAAAGAGTCCACATACACATTGTGCATCCTGAGCATCAAACCTTCACATGGGGAGAACAGCAAGGCACTGCTACTAGTACAGCCTGTGAACACTCATAGCTGTGAATAGGCATGCAGATGTACTGGATGATGTACACCTGACTTGGGACAAGGATTCCATCCCCACAGCATCTGCCTACGTCCCCCCTATTTCTAGGGCAAGGCCCTATTTCTTGAGCTTTGCTTGTGGGACCAGAATTGCACTCAAAGTCCAACTTGTTGAGTTGTAAAATGCAGCCTATGACCACAATAAATCAGGTTGAAGAGAAAGTTGATCAGCAGCCAGATTTTTATTGATGATGTACCATAAATAACCAACAAATTCCTTGAGGAACGTATATGTATTGTGACAGACCCAGACCGGTTGGGTGCAGGAGTCTGGTAGAAGGAAAACACACTGGATGACTAGTTTTCTGCTTCCTGACTGACCAGGGCAGGGGCCAGAGCAGTCAGGAAGGTGCTAGAAGCAATTAAGTCAGGCAGACTCCATAAGACACCTGGAACCAATTAAGAACTAATTAGAAGCAATCAAAGGAAACAGGCTAATCAGATCACCTGAAGCCCATTTAGAACTGGCTGGGACTAGTTTAAAAGGAAGCCCCTTTAGAAAGGCTGGCTGGTAGGAGCAAGAAGGTGTGTTGTGGGAAGACTGGGAGAAAGAAGGTGCCCAGTGAAAGAGCTGGAAGGATAAGCATGGTCAGGTACCTAGGAGGGGCTGTTTGGGGGAAGGGAAGGGCTATAGTTCTGGTAGTATAGGAAAACTATCTGTTGCTGTTGCCAATTAGGGTCCCTGGACTGGAATCCAGAGAAGAGGGTGAGCCTGGGTTTTCCCTCACTGCCCCCCCCCCCACCACAAACACTCCCTGAGAAGGAAGACCGGGACTAAAGCGGGCTCTTACACCAAACCTGTTGACTGGCTGCTGATGAAGGTGGCTCAGTAAGCTGTCACCCTTGCCCCTAGGAGGGGAGAGAAGCTACACTGCAGGTCACAGCAAACCTCTGAGGCAAACGCTAACCGCCTAGAAGCACAGGACTCCCCCTCATCCCCTGAGGCAAAGCTGATGCTCTGCCACAGTATGTATAGGTATATATCTGTATACACCCCAACCCTCCATCTAGGACATATATATATGTCTGGGATAGGTGTGAGTATGTGTATCTATCTAATCCTCCCTCCATCCATCCACACACATACATACATACATACACACACACACACACACACACACACACACACACACACACATATATCTTCCTCACGGAATTTGTTGGTTGTTTGATTATTGATTTTTTCGTACAAAATATACTCTTATATGCAGCATTCAGTCTCCTGGCCCACCATCAGTACTAAAATAAAAATACTATTGTGTCAATTAGACTTAAACACATACTTAAGTGCTTAACACAACAGGGATGAGATCAACTAACATGTTTAATATTAAGTTGATTGAAGCCTTAATCTTTCTGTACCTCAGGTCCCCATCTGTAAAATGGGGATAATAATATTTTCATCCAGATACAGATATTTTGCAGATACCGTATTGGTTGTGACACTCCCAGATACTACTGTGATGAAAGCCATAGGTACATAGATAGGTGACCTTGCAGACTTCTGAAATCCTTAATTTTAGTGGAAGGTTATTATGAGTATTTAGTCTACCACTCTAAAACAGCGATAATGGACAAAGCTGTTTCTACCCCAAAATTACACTATTTCACCCATGTAATTGGCTGAAGGATTATGGAGAATGTAATTAGTGTGCCAGAGACAAAGATGTGCAATAGATGAAGAAATGAAAAAAAACTGGTGTCATCGGCATCATCAAGAAAAATCAGTACTACGAAAAGCAAAGGGCGTGAAGTTAGACTAAGACACCACAATATAGTGGCTACATTGAAACACAGAGAAAGAAGAGCATGGTCTTCATAAAAGAACAAAGCAACAAGAGCACAGCAGAGAAGAAATGATTAAGAGCAAGTTACATTTTAATGTGAGAGAAGAAAACAAGGGATTGCATGGAATTGTGATAATGAGGTGGGACTGGATGTGATGGGAAGAAGCTGCAGGAAGAAAACTTTCTTGGCCTGAAATTTGGAAAGCAGATGTACAAAGAATGAACACAGTCTCATCTGAGAGCTGTCCTCAGCCTTTCAGCAACAGCTAATTTGGAACATACAAGCAAATGACGAGGTGCGGAATATGTAAGAGAATCCTGCCTTCAGCCCGTTTTATCCTGTTGGAGTGTAGCAGTACTCCAAGGCACTAGTGCTGTAAGACGCAATGAAATATTAAAAGTCCTGGAAGGCACAGGAGACAAGTCAAGACTGAGGACAAGTCAGACTACATACCAGATTTACTGAATCTGCTATGTAGAAGGAAATAGCAAGAAAGTACATTAAATGCAAAGGTAACTATCTCACCTAAAGCAGACTGGAAAATAACACAGCAGCCTTAGCAGGTACCTCTATGTACTGTGGGCGAGCAGGTGATCATAATAGCACCAACTATTGTGTTGAAGTGATACATGAATTGGAGCATGTTTTAAACACAAGTGATATATTTAGAACTACAGTTCATTGGCCAAGTTCTCCTGTCAGTTACATTGGTGCAACCCCATGTAAGTCAGTTCTTCAGAAAAGAGTATTGTGATGGCTGGGGTAATGGTAAGCCCCAGAAAAGACCCCATTATTGAGGTCCTCCAAGTATGGAAATATTTTAGTGTTAACAGGCTGGTACAACAACAGCAGCTAAACAACTGTTTTTTTTTGTTTTTTTGTTTTTTTGTTTTTTTAAAAAAAGATGCACTTGTCAGTATACTCTGGATTTGGATAAAGTCACTCACAAAAGGCTATTGAGGAAACTAAGTAATCAAGCGGTATGAGGTAAAGGTCTGTCCTGGATTATGAACTGGTTAAGAGAGGAAACACAAAGAGTAGGAACAAATGGTCAATTTTCTCATGGAGGAAGGTTATTATGGGGTGCCCCAAGGATGATTTTAATAAATACCTGGAGAATATGGTGAAAAATGACCAGGTAAAATCTGCAAGAGACACAAAATGATGTAGGTTGGTACAGAAGACCATGAGGAACCCCAAAAGGACCTAAGATTCATGGTTGGGGAAACACCATGACAGATGAAATACAATATAGATAAATGTAAAATGAGGTACATTAGAAACAATAGTTTCAGTGACTCACACACATTGTTGAGTTCCAACTTAACTGTAACAACTCAGGGGAAAAACATGTGTGTCAGTGGACAGCTCACTGAAAACACCTGCTCAAAGAGCATTGATCAAAAAAGCAAACAAAATGTTAGATTGTATTAAGAGAAGGACAGAGAATCATACCAAAGATATAATGCCATTATATTTGTTGCTGATGCACCTCACCATTATTACTGTGTTCAGTTCTGATTACAGAATCTCAAAGAGGTTATTGCAGAAATGAAAAGGGTTGAGATGAAGGCAATGAAAATGTTTAGATGCATGGAAAGAACTGGTTATGAAGAGAGATTAAAAACATGAGGCCTACAACAGGTGCACTTTAGTAATAGCTTTCAAAACATTAAAAATGTTTAGAAAGGTATTACTAGTTCTAGTAAAATTCTCATTATACGTATAAGCAACTGTATATGCTTAAACTAATATCTTTGAAAACAGTAAAAACTTTGAAACAGCAACTATTTCATATAGCTTGAAGAAGAAATGGATAGCTGGTGACATAATAGAGGTATATATAATGAATAATTTAGAGCACATAAATAGGAAGCTTGTATTTATTTCTCATAATAGAACAAGATGACACCAAATGAAATTAAAAAGAAACATATTTACAACTCATAGAAAGAAACAATGTTTTGCTTTGCTTATGTAACACATAATTAACCTGTGGAGTCAATGCCACATGGTATAATTGAAGCCAAGAACGTACCAAGATTCAAAAATCCACTAGACATTCCAGTTACATTAGATAGGCTAGAAAGTATATAAGCAATACAACCCTCATACTCAAAGCACAAGATCATCACTAAAGGTAAAATTTTCAAAAAGTTCCTAAATGACTTAGAAGCTGAAGTCTCATTGACTTTTAACTGGTACTTCGGCACTTTTGAAAATTTTACCCTCATTGCCTGGATTTAGAAAAGAAATTCCACTAAGAGTACTATATTTCATACGTATTCGCTGTAAGATTTCTTGCATCTTCCACTGATGCACCTAGTGCTGACCACTGTCAGAGACAGGATACTGGACTAAATGGGCCACTGGTCCATTATGCTATGGCAATTCCTGTGTTTCTGTGGCTGCCACTGGAGGGTTTTAATTAAAAGTGACTATAGATTGGTTTTGGCAAGTCTGGTGGCTCTTATGAGAAAGTTGGATGACTGAATTTTAAAATAAAACAGAATAATTTGGACCCACATTCATTTGGGATATAAGCTAGAACTGGGTTAACAATGCATGAATATATTAATAGACTCGTAGAATAGAATCACAGAAATATAGGGCTGGAAGAGACCTTGGGAGATCATCAAATCCATCCCCCCTCCCCACTGAGGTAGGACCAAGAATACCTAGATCATTCTTGAGGAGTGTTTGTCTAACTTGTTCTTAAAAACCCCCAATGAAGAGGTTTCCACAACCTCCCTTGGGAGCCTATTCCGGTGCTTAGCTATTCTTATAGTTAGAAAGTTTTATTATATCTAAGCTAAATCTTCCTTGCTGTGGATTAAGCCAATTACTTCTTGTCCTATCTTCAATGGACATGGAGAACAAATGATCACTGTCCTCCTTATAACAGCCCTTAACATATTTGAAGACTATCAGGTCTCCCCTCAGTCTTCTTTTTCTCAAGACTAAACATGCCCAGTTTTTTCTAACCTATCCTCACAGGTCAGGTTTTCTAAAACATTTATCATTTTTGTTGCTCTCTTCTGGACTCTCTCCAATTTGTCCATATCTTCGCTAAAGTGTGGTGTCCAGAACTGTACACAGTATTCCAGCTGAGGCTAGAGCAGGACAACTACCTCCCATATTTAACATATGACACTCCTGTTAATATACTTCAGACCGATATTAGCCTTTTTCGCAACTGCATCACACTGTTGACTCACATTCAATTTGTGATTCAGTAAAACCTCCAGATCCTTTTCAGCAGTACTGTCTAGCTAGTTATTCCCCATGTTGTAATTGTGCATTTGAATTTTCCTTCCTAAGTGAAGTACTCTGCACTTGTCTTTATTGAATTTCATTTTGTTGATTTCAGACCAATTGTCCTATTTGTCAAAGTTGTTTTGAATTCTAACCCTGTCCTCCTGTCATAGAATCATAGAATATCAGGGTTGGAAGGGACAGTCATTGTGGACACCACCCACAAATGCTAGGCATTCATTTAAAAAACCCAGGAAGATGCTAACAAGGTACGTACTTGACAAAGGCTACAAAGATTTATAAATAAATTATTTAGGTAATCACTGTTTTCATTATTTGCGCAGCACAAGTTGTGAATATGGTCAAATCAAATTTCCCTTTTGTATTTGAATAGTCACAAATAAGTTTTGTAGTAGTGACTCTAAAAGGAACTGCTGCATGCTCTGCAATCTGAAAAATCAAGCAGGTGCCTACATATGAGCATAAACATTTTCAGCCCAAAATATAAATATTAGCTAAGGAATTGCCTTTTTAAGGGCCAAATTCTGGTTTCAGCTGCACTGGTGTAAACCTGGAGTAACTCCATGGAAATAAGTAGTGTTACACTGAATTTACAGTCCTGCGAAGTACTGGCCTCTTGGTTACACTACTGGCTCTGTCGCTGAACTCCCACGTGACCTTGGGCAAGTCTCTTAAGGTGGGACTTTTCAATGTGATTTGTGTTCCCAAATCATTGAAGCATTTTTGAAAATCCCATCCTTAATTTTTTTGTTCCCCCAGTTCCCCATTTGTAAAATGGAGATAAATACTTTCAGTCTTCTACCCTCGTCTTGTCCGTCCATCCTCTTCAAGGCAGGATCTAACCTCTTAATATGAGTATGTACAGGGCCTCACACAATGCATCCCTCTATTACTATAATACTACTAATAAAAATACTTTAACCATGAACAGAATTTGGTTTTATACATTTTACATAAGAATATGGAATGGGAAAAGTCTAAAGAAATTTTTTCTGAAACACAGCAAAATAGCATGCGACTTTACTCCTATACATGATTTTGATAAGAACATAAAATTGCCCACACTGGGTCAGACTAATGGTCCATCTATCTCAGTATCCTGTCTTCTGACAATGAAAGGTGCTAGATGCTTCAGAGGGAATAAACAGAACATGACAATCATCCCATCATCCAATCCCAGCTTCTGGCAGTTAGACTCATAGACTTTAAGGTCAGAAGGGACCATCGTGATCATCTAGTCTGACCTCCTGAAATAGACCCAAACCTCTGGCTGGGTTACTGAAGTTCTCAAATCATGGTTTAAAGACTTCAAGTTACAGAGAAATCACTATTTACATAGTTTAAACCTGCAAGTGACCAATGGCCCATGTTGCAGAGAAAGGCAACCTGCACAAGATTTCAGCCAATGTGACCTTGGGGGAAAGTCAGAGGCTTAGAGACTCCCAATGCATGAGATTGTCTCCTTAACCATCTTGGCTAATAGTCATTGATGGACCTTTCCTCCATGAATTTATCTAATTCTTTTTTGAACTCTGTTGTACATTTGCTCTTCACAACTTCCCCTGGAAACATGTTCCACAGGTTGACTGTGTATTGTGTGAAGAAGCACTTCCTTTTGTTTGTTTTAAACCTAATGACTATTAATTTCATCAGGTGACCCTTGATACTTGTGTTATGTGAAAAGGTAAATAACACTTCCTTATTCACTTTCTCCACACCTTTCATGGTTTTATAGACCTCTATCATACCCCCCCCTTAGTCATCTCTTTTCTAATTTAAGATGTTCCAGTCTTTTAAATTTTTCCTCATTTGGAAGCTGTTGCATACTTACCATTTTTGTTGCCCTTCTCTGTACCTTTCCCAAGTCTCACATATCTTTTAGGAGATGGGGCAACCAGAATTGCATGCAATATTCAAGGTATGAGAGTACCATGAATTTATATAGTGGCACTATGATATTTCCTATTTTATTATCTATCCCATTCCTAATGGTTCCTAACAGTCTGTTAGCTTTTTTGACTGCTGCTGCACATTGAGCAGATGTTTTCAGAGAACTACCCACAAGATCTCTTTCTCAAGTGGTAACAGTTAATTTTGACCCCATCACTTTGTATGTAGAGTTTGGATTATATTTTCCAATGTGCATTACTTAGTATTTATAACCATTGAATTTCATCTGCCATTTTGTTGCCCAGTTTTGTGAGCTCCCCTTTGACTCCTTGCACTCAGCTTTGGGTTAGCTATCTTGAGTAGTTTTGTATCATCTGCAAATTTAGCCACCTGATTGTTTACCCCTTTTTCCAGATTATTTATGAATATGCTGAACAGGATTGCATATATTATCTCACAATAGGAAAATATATCATAGAAAAATATTTAAATTAACTTGCAGAGTTTCCTTAACTGCTGAGTTTCCAAGAGGATGGAAAGTTGCATGATGAGTTGAGATTGACTGTAACCCTATTTTAATACATCATTTTTACTTCATTGATTTATTTGTACACTCTCACAACTTAAAAAAATGGTTTGCAATTTTTCTCCCCAGTACACTTTAAGAAATTTGAAAATTATCTACCAAATAGAGTATGGGTCTGAGTTTCAAAGATCCTGAGTACCTGTGGCTCCCACTGTGTTTAAATGGAGTTGAGTGCACAGCTCTTCTGAAAATTAGTCTTTATAGCAGAGGAGTAGAGATGAGTTGAACCAAAATGTCGGACTGGAACATCCCTGGCCTGTGGGAAGGTTCATATCTACAGCCAAAAATTGTGACGGGTTCATACCCTGTTATCTGACAGACAACTTCAGTACTGATTTATCACTTGTGCAATCCCATTTACTTTTCAAAGGGCTCAACTGCCAGTGTTACATCTCATTTGATTCTTTATCTGAGAATCAGCACTATCAACTTGTAGGCCTAGGTTCTTAGGCCTCAGCTCTGCTCCAATTGTAATCAATGTCAACACTCCACTGACTTTAGTTGGGGGCCTTAGGTAAAAGCTTGAAGAGCCAGTACAGGGAGCACAAACACACAACTATTTTTCTGTGGCTCTGACCAAAATAGTGATTTTATAGTGTTTTTAATATACCGGCAATTTTGTATTCGATTTTTTTTTTTTTACATTCACACTGAGGAGGACATTCGACATCAGCTTACCATAGATTTAAGAAAGGGAATATTTTGGTGCTGAACTACTCGGGCCAATCCATTGAAATCCTGGAGTTTGACTGAATAAGGTCAGTGGGCTTGGGCCCGGAGATACTGATCTTTTAAAAATCATTACTTAACCAATATTTTTTCAAGATTTATTTATTTCTCCTTTGAAAATAAAATCCCTCCAAGGACTCGTTTGCTTGCTTTTAAAGAATCACCTTACTACTCAATAGAACTTGAAGGAAACACAGATATATGTTAAATAATGTATTTTCTTCATTTATTGGTGGGCAATTTATAGTAATTCTTTTTATTGATATTGTACAATATGTAGCAGATCCTACATACTGACATACAATATGGTAAGACCAGATAGTGGCACTTCAGCCATTGGACTGTCCCACTGCAACTAGTCGCACCACCTAGCAACAGTTCATAGAGGCACTGTGCTTCTCTCCATGTGAGGCTGACTCCGTCAGCACTGCAGAGGAGGGGATGAGGCCCTGGCTCCACTGCCATCCATCCCCTTCTTGCCTATTTTGGGGGATCTAGTATCACAAGCCGCTCTAGCTTGAATGGGTTCCCCCTCTGCAGCAACCAGCAGGGATTCCTTAGGAACCTGGCTCGGCAGAGAGTTGTGATGCTTTTTAGACCTCTGCTAACAGGCCTCTGTGCTCCATCGTTGTCCTAAGATCCAGGGGATCTCAGGAGAGCAACAGTTTTTGTGAGTCTCACCCCCTGCCTGCTCCCGGAGGGAGGGAAAGCCCTGCCCTCTCAGTGGGACAAGCAGAAGGAAACTGTGGGATGAAACCTGCTGCATTTCCTAACCCATATGCAGATTTTCCACTGCAGGGGAATATATGGCCTGGGCTCTTTACAGTCCTCTATTACTAAACATTTAAGGCATTTTCACAAACACTCAACATTGGTCTAACTCTGCTCCCGCTGAAGTCAATGAGAGTTTTACTCGTGACTGCAATGGGAGTAGAGTTGGGCCAATGCTGAGCACTTCTGAAAATTCCTCCCTTAAATGACCCCAGAATAGGTTGGCAAAAGAGCCCTGCAGCCATATAAAGGTATGAGACCTAAGAAAAGAGCCATCTTAGAAATTCATTAGCTTTTTAAATCTCAAGCTAAACAAGGCACAGTTGAGATTAATTTATAGTTCACTCTATCCTAGAGTTCTCACAAACATGGGACAACTAATTAGTATTTGGGGTAGGGATAGGGTGAGACTTATTGGTGTCTAAAAATAAACAATAAAATAAAATAAATAAATAATAATAATAAATAAAATTAAAATAAAAAATAAACGAAGGTTCAATAACACCACCACAATAACTTTACCATTGAAATGACTGACCCTTTCATAATATGACTTCACTTGGCAATCACAGCTTGATATTGCACTGATCTGTTCTACACTTGGATTTTCCTTTTTCAGATGAAAAGGTGTTGGATCGGACAGCATTTGATTCTTTACAAACATGACAAGAACTAATTAATCTTGCCTGTAGAGCATTAGACAATCATGAAGGATTTAATGAACTATAGAACCTTTTCTGGATTATATGAGGTTGCTACATCCATCCTGAAATTTGTGGATTGCATGGCACATTATATTGAATGACATTTTTTCACTGCAACCTTTCCCTTGTTTTCCTTTGTGCATATACTTATATAGATATATAGATATAATTTATTTAACGGAGGAAGTTAGTGAATAGCCTCTTTTTTTAAAAGGAAAATGAAACTTGCTATATTTTTGAAATGAACTATTATGGTAGTGCCTGCAATATAAGTCACTCCATTCAACTTTAGACAACAATTTTTCCTTTCAGAATAACACATTACTGGTTGAAGTACTTTCTTCATAAGAGAGAAAAACAAAACTACTTGTTTGAATTTTTCCCCCTGCCTGAATGAGTCTGAATATAATTAATATACCTTTCATTCCATGACACAGAATGGTAACAAAACAGGGAACTCTGAAAAAAGGCTATGAAAGTGAGTAAGGAGCAGATGGTTATTTCTGTTGTGGCTGTTTTTGAAATCACTGAAGTGATAGATAGTTTACCTGTTGGCCTGGTTTGAGTGGTGAAAGTGTTATTCCCTGGGTGTTGATCACTGGTAGTATCTGGTTTCCAATGACTGTAGCAATGATCTGACCCTGGGCATTGGTCAATAACTGTGGGGTAATTGGCTGCACTTGAAGGCCCTGAGCTCCTCCTGGTGCCTGATTGGATGGGACTGGATTAGGCATCAGTGGAATTGTTCCAATAATCTACAAGAAACAAAACAATAGGTGAAAATCTACACAACACAAATATTTATTATATATTTGTTTTATATATATGCATTTTATATCAGGTAAACCGAAGACTGTCCTTTTTTCCCCGCAAGTTCACTTTTCATCCCAAATTGCTCAATACATTATAGGCTTAAACCAAAAAAGCAGGCAAATTCTGGCTGATGACTAAGCAGCACAACACAAAAATGCGGGGGGGGGCACTGACATTTTGACTAATAAAATGGGCAAAATGTTGCATTCATAAATGACATGGAGCCAAATTTGGAGGGGATGAAGAGAACAGAAATAGCTGCCATACTGAGTCAGACCATGTTCCATCTTGCCTAGTATCCTGTCTCCAAAAGTGGCCTGTACCAGAGCTTCTGGGGGCGTGTATCGAAGAGGGCAATTAGGGAGTGATCCATTCCTGTCTTCCACTCCCAGCTTCTGGCAGTCAGAGATTTCGGGTTGCCACGAGCATGGGGTTGTGTCCCTGACCATCTTGGCTAATAGCCATTGATGGACCTATCCTCCATGAACTTATCCAGTTCTTTTTTGAGCCCTGGTGTACTTATGGCCATCACAACACCCCATGGCAATTGTGTGTTGTGTGAAAAAGTACTTCCTCTTCTTTGTATTAAACCTGCTTCCTATCAAATTGGTCAAGTTACTCCTGGTTTTTGTATTGTGTGAAAGGGTAAACAACACTTTTCTATTCACTTTTTCCTCATCATTTGTGATTTTATAGACCTCTATCATATTCCCCTTTAATTGTCTCTCTTCTAAGATGAACAGTGCTAATTTTTTTAGTCTCTCCTCATATGGAAGTTATTTAGGGTGATCAGATGTCCCAATTTTATAGGGACAGTCACAATATTTGGGGCTTTGTGTTATATAGGCACTTATTACCCTCTACCCCCTGTCCCAATTTTTCATACTTGCTGTCTAGTCACCCTAAAGCCATTCCATTTTCCTAATCACCTTTGCTTCTCTTCTCTGAATCTTTTCCAGTTCCACTGTATCCTTTTTGAGGTGGGTTGACCAGAACTGGACACAGTACTCAGTGTGGGCACGCCATGAATTTATGTAGTGGCACTATGATATTTTACGTCTTTTTTTGTCTTTAATAGTTCCTAACATGCTTCTAGCCTGTTTGACTGCTGCTGAGCACTACGTGGTAGTGTTCAGAGAATTATCCATGGTGACGTCAAGATCTTTCTTGGGTGGTTACAGCTAATACAGAACCCATCATGGTATACATATAGTTGGGATTATTTTTTTTCAGTGTACATTACTTTGCACTTTTTCAGTGTACATTGAACTTTGCCATTGTGTTTGCCATTTTGTGAGATCCCTCGGTAACACTTTGCAGTCAACTTTGGATGTAATTATCTTGAATAATTTTATATTGCCTGCAAACTTTGCCACTTCACTGTTCACCCCTTTTCCAAATTATTAATTAATATGTTGAACAACAGGGGTCCCAGTACAGATCCTTGGCGGACCCCAGAGTTCACTTTTCCATTGTGAAAACTGACCATTTATTCCTACCCTTTGTTTCCTCTTTCAACAAGTTACTGCTTCACGAAAGGACCTTCCCTCTTATCCCACTACTTAGTACTTTAAAAGCCTTTGGTGTAAGGAGCATAAGTTACTATGAGGGGAATTTATCCATCACTTCAGAGTCTTTAAGGTCCATAAGGAAAGATTGGGTCTCGGTTTCTGAGGTCTCATCTGAAAGAGCCACACATGGTATCCTGCACTGAACTCTAGTCAGACACCTCAGAAGGAAGAAGAACTGAGTGGACCCCGCTCTCATTTGAAACCTGAGCTTAGAGCAGTAAGCAATCCCCTGAAATATTAACATACCTGTAAAACTGAAATACAGATAAGATGACAGACGTGTACTGAATGAAAGGCAGCAGGATCTTTTCACAAATATTATAGCACATAAATACACCTCAGGTGAGGCTTGTTTTTTAAAAAAAAAAGTTTTTCAAGCTAGTGAATGGCCAAAGTTATCTTCAGCATAAACAGGTGCAAATCCCACTGACTTCAATAACTATTTTTAACACATCAATGGAAAATAATACTAATACCACCCTAGTGCTTATATAGTACATCTCATTTGTAGATTTCAAAGTGCTTTACAAAGGAGCTCAGTGTAATTAATTTTATGTGGTATAAGTTTTAACACCATTTGCTGTAAAAATAGCTTTAAAACTTAAGAATACCAGTTGCTTGGTGGCTAAATCACAGAAATATTATCTGGGACAGCAAGACAACAGGAAGACCTGGGGTCTATTGAAAATTAAAGGGGGATACACATGTGAGTTCCAACAGAAAAGAATGACAGGCCTCCATTGAATGTGCCTTGACATCTTGACTCAGTGGCATTCATTTCTGTCTAGGGTGATGCTGACATTCCTTCTTTTTTAGACTAAACATTCTGGGAAGAAATCAGGGGTTGGAAGCATGGGGTGGGATGAGCAGAGGGATTAAGAGGAAAATTGTAGTTCTCAAAATGAAGACAGAACAGAATGTGAAAGTTCCACCCTGAATTAGTTTTTCTGTGGGATGGCCAGGTGGAGTATTCAATCCACCAATTTGAACTATATAATGACACCAGGGTACATTTTACATGCTCAAAGCATTGCACAGATATTATCTAATTTAGCTTTACTACATCCCTTTAATGCAGATAGTTAAATAACCAGATGGGGAAATTGAGATGGAGAAGTGAAGTGACTTGCTCAAGATCAAACTGCAAAAGATTGGCAGAGTCAGACTTTGAACTTAGATCTGCCCCAGCAGTGCATCTTTCTCCAAACCACACTATTTCAGGCATCCTCATTTGGGCTGCACCTATGCTACCAGAAAGAAAAGGAGTACTTGTGGCACCTTAGAGACTAACAAATTTATTTGAGCATAAGCTTTTGTGAGCTACAGCTCACTTCATCTGATGAAGTAAGCTGTAGCTCACAAAAGCTTATGCTCAAATAAATTTGTTAGTCTCTAAGGTGCCACAAGTACTCCTTTTCTTTTTGTGAATACAGACTAACATGGCTGCTACTCTGAAACCTATGCTACTGTCTCTGAGAGGATGATTAATCCAATGGGGATTAATATGAATAATTAGTAGACTACAGGCTATTTTAAAGGGTCTGACTTTCATCATTAATTAAGATAGCACAGAGCACAGCACGTAGCCTGCTCACATGTCCTGGAAGGTTTTTGGGCTATACAATATATTCTTTCACTTTCAGCAAGTGTTAACAAATGGGAAGAAGAACACTTCTTCACTTCATCAGCAGAAACTTTGCATAGGGATCTCATCACTTCACCATGTCAGTAAAGGACATGGCCTTGAGATGTTACTACTGGGCCTATAACTTTAATCAGGAAGGTTTGAATCCCTGTAAGGCAAAACATGCTGCTCTGCTTTATCACTAATAGATATGTTTTCATCCACATTTAAAATGCATTTCTTGGATTGCATATGGACATTTATAGACTGACAGTGCTGAAAATGACAGTTTGTAAGGTCAGAAGCAAAAGGATATCAATACGTGTTAGTGTGTGTCACACCCTACTGTCCTCTGTGCACACACAGCCAGTGACAGAGTGGGGAAAGGATATATAGTACTGAGCTACCCTATACGTTTAGGCGCACGGACATGTTGAGGCATAGGCGTTATGATACAGTATTTAACTACATGTTCCCAGACTACTTTTTCCATAGGATTCCTGCCTCACTCAGTGCACAGGATGGATAGTGCTCAGGGAATGAGTCAGCCATTCAGTGTTTTTATCCCAATCATTCAATTAGTCGTCCTAACCTATTTCTAAAGCCTGCCATGAATACAGAATTATTCACTTCCTCAGGGCTTTTTTTAATCATTGTAGTATATGAGTTTTATCACAAACATTAATTATTTTGTCTCCATTGCAAAATAAGAGAGCATTATTATCTCCATTTTACAGTTGAGGAAACAGACGTATCTCAGGCCACAGAGTGGCAGAGCCAGGATGAGAATCCTTATGCTCATTCCTCCAGGCTATGCTACCTTTAGCATCTTTAGGCTATTGTGTACAAGTTTTTGCAATTCTTTTGCTAACACAAAGATAGGAAGCCAAAGAGCTTCTGCTTCCACCCTTGTAGGATTGGGTGGCTAATTGTGCACATATTTGCACTTCAGCTACCGAATTGTTTTTGTTTAAATGTATAATAGTTGTTTGTTTCCCAACAGTGGATCTTTTCTTATTGCTGCTGTTACATTTATTGGGGTTTGAAATTTGTTTAAAAGTGACTAATGTTCTAAAATGTATCCTGTGTTGGATTTTTATTAGTAGTTCTTCTACAACAAGCATTAATCTTCAGTCAGAAACAGGTATGCCGCCTTGTTTGGCTGCTTCCCCAGCACAGCCAAAGGCAGATGGCAAATTGTGGCAAAATGAACTGTTTAACATCTGCCTTTGTCTCTGTTCAAAAACAGCTGAGTAAAGGCAAAGACAGACTTCATTGGGCTGTTTCTGATGTAAACCAAAGGCTGCTGCCAAGCAAATGCTGCTACTCATTTTGAAAACTGGTTGTGAAGTATTAAAGAAGGGAAATGCTGAGGTTTTTTTCAATAGCAGGGCCCAAAAGCATTTATCGCCTGGCTTTATTAGGGTGTCACATTGCACTTGAAAAATGTATCCAGTTTTGATCTTTTAATCAATGGAAAAGCTGTTCTAAAAAACAACTATATGCACATAACCATTCAACATCCCAAACCACAAGCAGAATATGCATGAAAAACTTACACTTAAAGTAGTGAGAATTGCTAAGTTGGTGGCAGGGAGGAGAGACGGCCTCTAATAGAACAGAACGAAAACCCCAAATCAATATTGAAAAGACAATACAGTGTAACTGAAAATAAAGCTGTTTTATTAATAAACAGAAATATTTAAAAAGAGAAATAACAATTATTTTTAGAGTGGAGCTCAATGCTGTATATTCTTCCTGGAGCTCACAAGGAGTTCAATAGTTGTCAGATGGTGAAACTGTTTGCTTGCTGTTTCCCATCATGGTCTGCACAAGGTTATGCAGAAAAGGACTCTTGCTCTGCGCTAGTCTCCCAAGGTTCAAGCAACCAAGCTCAGTGGCCAGAAGGGCTCTCATGGCTAGAAGTGAACAGCAGCAGTCAAAATGTCTGCTCTTGGCTGTCAAACTCCTGCTCCCAATTGCTAGAGGTGATCGGTACCTTAGGGAGCACATTCCCCAACTGTGGAAAATTGGTCCACCAGCAGCAACATATTTATTGCTCACATACTGGCTAACTCATAGTGTCTATAGAATACACTGGTGTGGTTGCTAGTAGGCTCTTTTTCTTCCCATGTGATACCTGGGTCCCATGTGTGGCCTCTTAGCCCATCCATCCATAGCATTCTCCACCCCATCCAGGGACCCATCAAGTTTGCTCTGTGCCAAAGACTACACAGAATGGGATGAATGAGTCTATGTTGCACCGATAAAGCCCTCTTCTTCCAGGCCTTCGGTTAATTCTCAAAGATACATAGTGATACGTGGTAGCAGTTCCCATATCTCATCTCATCCTGGTAATCCTTAGGAACTATTTCATCACCCACCAGGAGTTCTCTGGGTGTCACTGAATAATATCTGCTACATGTGTGACTTCGGTCACTTCCATACCCTGTGGTGGATCTACCTGGGTGCAGGGAAACACAACACTTAGGATCTTCGTCTGAAAGGTAATGTGTCAAGGACATTAATGTGTGCCAAAAGATAAAAGCAACAATGATACAAAACAACCCTATCCATCAGCTCCCCCGTTCTGATAACACACTTTCTCCATCTTGCTTGGCTAAGAAATAAGATGTGCCATGCACACCAGCAAGAATAAAATCCATTGCATGGCCACTGTTCAGTGAATTATATTATCTCCTTACCAATGGCATTCCAGAGTAGCTTGGAAATGCTTTGGTCATATTGTACTTCCTTGGTAAGGTCTGCATTTTCTTGCTGACTTCATTTGTTGTCTCCTTTGGCATATACTTGGATTTCCACCTCCAGCTCCTTAGATTTCCACTGCAGCTTTAACTTACCTTTGCTATCTGTGGAGTTAAAAGTAACTTATAACTATTAGAGTGCAAAACAGCACCAACAAATACTGCCAGCCAGTAGATAAAGGCACAAAATACAATATATTACTTTCCAGCTTCATCATTTCAGTCCCAAACATCCATCACTATAGGTTTCTTCAAGTAAGCTTCTTGTCAATCCTTTGCATTGCCTCTGAAGTGTCTGGTATCAACGATGTCTGAGATAAAATCATCCACTCAGTGATACAGACTTTTTAGCAGGAAGATGGTGAAATGTTTTTGAACTAAGGGTAGTATAGCAAGATGATTATTCACGAATGTGCACATTCTATAGCTGGTCTTCAATTTGATGATCCTCAGGCATGAATCAGATGTCCAATGAATACTTTGCTGGCCCATTCTGCAAACAGTTCAGTGGCCATAACATAGTTAGATAACTTTGATCATCACAACTTTGTGGTACCTGAGTCCTTAAGCTCTGCAAGAGGTAACATTGCGACACATGATTCATTCTCTGAGACACAAGAAGGTTTTTAAGCTTCCTGAAATGTACCACATATTGGGAGTTAAAGTATCATCTAAATGCATTTCCTTTCTTAGCTTTTGAATGGAGAAAAGTGTTTGTATACAGAAATTCAGACAATAACCAAAATCAGAAGGGTCATCAGCATCATGCTGCACAAGTTAAAGACATATCTTTTCTTAGGTTACATTTCTGCAACCCATTAAGAGAAGAATGAGAAGTGGAAATGAGTGAAATGTATTAGGGATTTTAAGTTACTGAATATTTGCCAGTCACTTTAAGACTACTGATGGTAGGACCAACAGGATAACAAGACACCTCATTAGCCAGGAATCTGTGCCTATTTGTTTGTGTTTCAACTTTGGGATTTTGAATTATTCCAAGTAAGCTATAAGACCATAAGTGTGTATGAAATATGGAAGGAAGAGTAAGTTCTTGTTATCTATGGTACACAGCACAATGTTTGATTACAGTATGGTGCACTTACTACAGGTTAATAAATTGCCTTCAGAATCTGTTTGCATTAATAGAAGGGTTCTTTCCTGATAGTGACTGTCCCATGATCATAGATAGTTTGACAATAAAAAGAGAGAGTAAGGGACAGAGTAAAGCAGGGTGAGGATTTTTCTTTTGGACTCAGTCAGATTCCCATATTCTTAGTTACATCTATTCTACCAGTATGTATGGGAGTCTGTTATTGTGTACTTTGCACACTGAAGATCTGGAAGTTATAAGATGCAAGTTCAAGTCAATGAGTGCTTTGCACTTGCACCTTTTTCTGGCTCCTCAGTATGTAAGTTACACTAATGTAGACTTCCTTAAAGATCAAGAGATTGGGTGTAAAACTAAAGCAGACTGACTGAATCTAACTATGTCTACTGGAGTCAAAGAGATGATAGTTTACATCACGCATATTTGCATTTGAGGCTGAGAAAGCTTGAAACCATGATTCAACAGAATGCTCTTCCAGAGAATGGGGCATCAGATAATGAAACTACAGCCAAGTATCTATGAAAGTACATCTCAGGATTGTCATTGCATATAAAGAAATATGGTTTTCAAGGTTGAGCATTGTTCATATATCTCATGGTAAGTACCATAATGGAACATTGAGTTTGACATTTCATGTTCCTACTTTTGCAGCAATTCTTTTTAGCAAGTAGTGTTTGTACAGTAACACTACACTGTACAAGATTTTGTTTTTCATTGTAGCAGGAATGATGTGATGAAATTATTCTCAAGCAAATATAATAATGCTCTATTAAAGGAGACACGTCTGTAGTCGGAGAAATGTCTCTTCTCATCAAACATCCCTAATAACACAGTTGGGGTTTTCATGTAGCAAAAACTTAAAAAAATATAACAGACCAAATAAAAATCAGAAGTTATGTAGGGTTTCTGTTTAAGCTGGTTCTCAGGGAACAGTTTATTCAACAAATGTAGTTCCTTTTTTTGCTATGGGAATCCGAATTAGTCATAAAGAGTCTTTAAGGGCTTGATTTCCAGAGGTGCCTGGGCACTTGCTGAATTCAACTGGATATCTGGGTGCTAAGAACAGCACACCTGTCAATTTCTACAAAACTGTTCATTTAAAACTTTGATGAATGGCTAATGCAAATGCATTTCAGCATATGGACTGCTTGCAAATTATTGTTGTGATTAAGTATTTGCTATAACTGGCTGTTTTAACTGTCCTCCAGTACCAGGAGCCTGTAAGTGAGTGTGGCTGCATGGGGAGGGGGCTGACATGGGTGTGGTGCAGTATATGGTTCTCCTGCTGCAAGCCTTACTGAGGGAAGGAAGGGGGCATTCAATATCCCTATAGCTAGATAAGGAAAGTAAGGTGGCTTCAGCAGCATTGTGAAGATTTAAAGAGGCAGCATTCGTTTAACAACTGATAATGAAAACAGTTTCACGGGCTGTGACATAACGGGGTACCAAAATTAACATATGGACACATTTGACAGCACAGTAGAAGACTGACCTATGTACATTGAGTGGTTGGAGCAGTATTTTGCGCTCCAAGATGCTCCACAAGAGAAGAAAATGGCTGCATTGCTGAATTGTATGGATGATAAGACAGACCGTCTACTTGGCAGTCTCATCTCCAGACAATGATGAGTTAGTGACAATATTACAAGAGCACTGACTATTGCACTATACATTTACCATGTGTACTTCCAACAGGGTGATTTTCTCTCGTGTACATATTTAACATAATGTCAGTCCATTCCTAATTGCTGTTACTGAAGGTTTCCAGAGATTCTTTTTGTGGAATCACAGACTCAGCTGAACCCATTTCCAGCTCCATCATATGAGGTTTCCCATTCACCACAGGTGTCTCCCAGATATACACTTCAAGACATGCATTGCTTAACTTGGAGAAGTCATCCTCGCTGTTTTCAGCTTTCAAACATGCACCTTATGATAGGTTTCTGGTCTTTTTTTTTCTTGTCATTTGGTATTTTGTTCTTTGTGGTGGACCTGCAGACCCTTGAAGGGGCCCCTTTTTACCACAGTACCAATGGCCTCAGGCCAGAAACAGCAGTCAGTTGCACTGTATCCACCGTTCCCACAGCGATAGCAATTTCCCTGTGACTTTTTGTCTTTTCTTTTCACCTTGGAATATAATGTAATTTGTGTGTAGAGTGTCCACTCTTACCTATTGATTGAAACTCATTTTGACTCTCAGTCAGCACCTCTATAGAAGTAGCTATCTCCATAGTTCTCTTGAATGTGAAAGTGGTTGTTGTTAGAAGATGCTTTTGGGTTGTTTCATCTCTAATACCACATGTCAATTGATTCCTCATGGCAACTTGCAGGGGGTATTTCCAAAACTGTAGTGTTCTGCTAATCTTTGTAGTGTAGCCCAATGCATCATGATGGTTTCATCTTCCTGGTGGCTGTACTTATGGAATCTAAAGTGCTCAGCTATCTCTAAGGGTTTTTCTGCAAAATGCTCTTGTAATATTGTCACTAACTCATCATTGTTTGGAGATGTCAGACTGCTGGCTGTACTTATGGAACATTGTACTTATGGAACAACCAAACAGCATTGTTTGGATGAAGGTGGCTGAACAGTATTCACTTGGTTTGGCAATTGATCAAGGCTCTTCAAATCCATCAGAGGGCTAGCTCACAACAGCAGCTGGAAGAGATCTTATTTAGAACTGTGCCAGTGTTTCAGAAGGGCATTGGACATCTATGACCATTAATGTGACCATTAATCCTGTACTCTGGATGGAACAATAACTCTTACCTCGCATTGAAGACATTTTTCTTATCACTGGCCAGAGGGAAGAAATTCAGAAAACTGGACTTAGCTCAGGCTTTCTTGCAAATAGAAATAGAGGAAGGGTCGAGGAAATTCCTCACCATCAACACTGAAAAAGGCATGTTCCAGTACAACTGAGTGGTATTTGGAGTGGCATCCACCTCTGCAGCTTGGCAGAGGGTGACGGATCATGTATTCCAAGGAATACTGTAGCTGATATTTTGATGACATCATTGGTGCCAGATCAGTGATGAGGATCATTTGAACGAGGCACAAGTTTTCAAAAGGTTGGAAGAATACAGATGACAGGTGAACTGTGATAAATGTGAGCTCTTGTAATGGGGTGGCCGCCACCTCTAATGACTGCCTCCTTCTGCTTGACTGCATGTGCCTGCATTCTCTCTGATTGTGGTGAGCCCTGTCCGTAGTTTCTCAGGCAGGTTTTCAGTGACTCAGCCCACTGGCCAAGTCACACACACCAGAGTCTGTATGTGAAATAGAACAGACCCTTCCGGGGTATACAGTCCACCAGGGGCCTATCCCAGTATCCCTCTGTTGGTATCTCTGTCGTCCTCCCTGGGCTTACTCTTTAAATAGTCCTATCCCTGGTATGGAGTCATACCTTCAGGGATTCCTCTCTAGAGTCACTGCCTTCCTGCAGCTCAGTTCTTACTCAGTCCCAGCAGCCAGGCAGGAGCTCTTTCTTGCTTTCCCAGTCCCTGCCAGCATTGATCTGTCTGTGATCGGCAGTTCCCTTTGGCCAGCCAGGAGCAAGTCTCTGCACCCTCTGGCTCCAGCAAGAAACTGACTGACTCTGGTCCTGCAGCTCCTTTTATGTGAGTCTGCTGGGCCATGATTAGCTGCTCCCTGCAACCTCCCTCATTGGTTGATTCCCTGCAACCACTCTAGGCCAAGTGGAGGACTTCTCTTCTGCTCCTCTCTAAGAAACAGTGCGGTCGGACCGTGAGGCCTCCAGCAGGGGGCCTCTGGGTCTAGTTCACTGCATCACAGTTCTTCAAGTTACATACTGTGGACACATCATAGATGCAAAAGGACTGCATAAATCACCAGAGAAAGTTGAAGTAGTTATGAGGGCACTTTACCCTGAAGATGTATCACAGGTTCGTTCATTCATCAGATTCATTAAATTAATAAATTCTTGCCAAATCTAGCAACAGTGTTGTATCCACTGAATCAGTTGCTTCAGAAAGGGAAATGCTGGAAACAGACTAAGCAATGTGAAGAGGCTTTCCAGAAGGCAAAGCAGCAAATGTTAACTCACTACAACCTGGAGCTAGCAAGCTCCTTGGCATGTGATCTGACACCCAATGGAATTGGAGCAGTGATCTCCCATGTGATACCTGATGGTCAGGAACAGCCTATTGCTTTTGTTTCCAAATCCCTGAGTCCAGCAGAACACAACAATGCCTAGATAGACCATGAAGTCTTAAGTCTGGTCTGGGGAGTTAAGAAATTTAGACATTAACTCTATGGTAGGAAAGTTTATGCTTATGATAGATCATACACTCTTGTCCATTTTAACCCAAAAAGTGGCATTCCAGAAATGGCCGCTACTTATGTTCAGAGGTGGGCTTTATTTTGGGGGGCCTATAACTGTGGTGTCAAATTTAAGGGAACAGCTCAACATTGTAATTCTGACGGGTTATCATGACTAGCACTATTGGATACAAGCTCCATGCAACAAGATGAACTTACAGCTTTTGAAATGTTCAATGTGGCACTGATTGGCATACTTCCTATTACTCAGCTGATACTGAAACAAGAAATGTGCAAAGACATTACCTTAGCAGAGGTATATGAAGCTATCTTAAAAGGCTGGAAGACAGACCCAGTGGAGAGTATAAAGCCATTCTTCCACCAAAGGAATGAAATCACAGTTGCTCAAAGTTGTCTGATGTGGGGAATTCATGCCATCATTCCTACAGAACTACAGACAAGGGTCTTGGAAGAGCTACATACAGGGCTCTCTGGTGTAGTCAAGATGAAGACATTGTGCAGAGAGTATGTCTGGTAACTAGGTATTGACAGACAAAGAACTGTTAGTGAAGGACTGTTCTGGCTGTCAGAAGATGCAAAATATGACTGACTTGGTGAATAACAATTCATCCTTGGAACTGGCTAATTGCTCCCTGGGAACAAACTCATCTGGATTCACAGGCCCATCCTTGTGTAGAGAATTTTCTAAGAGTAGAGAATGGATATTTCAAGTGGCCTGAAGTTTTCTGCAAGTCATCCACAATTTCTGCAAGTACCATACTAGTTCTGCAAAGTCTTTTTGCTTGCATGGGACTGCCAGGTCAAATTGTCCATAATTTGTTTCAGCGGATTTCCAAGCTTTCATGAAAAATAATGACATCAACATGTTACATCTGCACCATACCATCCATCTTGCAACAAATGGCTTAGCAGAACACTTTATTCAAAACAAGAAACAAGCATTGACAGCTGCAACAGAACAACCAGGTTCATTACAGGCCAAAGTTGCAAACTTCTCGTTGGCTTATTCGAATGCCGCACATGCAAAAACCAACCACTCGCCTGCAAGTTTGTTCCTAGGGCACAATCTCTTATCTCACCTGAGACAGGTAGGTAATCAACAAGCAGACTGATCAAACAAAGCACCATGGACACTCTTCAATTAGCAAGTTATGGATGGGACAACATGCTCTTGCTTGAGATTACAGAGGTGACAACAAGTGGGTTTCTGTCACTTTCCATGCTCAGAAGGCACTTTAATTTGATGCCATTGCATTGATACCTGCTATGATATGGCATTGCCACATCGAGCAGATTCAGGATTTATCCCCAAAACAAAGTGTCATGGCACTGGCTGTACCTGATCTGGCTGATTCAAATTCTGAAGTTCAGGACACTGCATTTCCTTTGATTCCTAGCAGAAAGGAACCAGAACCGAATTGTTATCCAAAGCCATCTTGTCTACTCCAGAACCTGTGCACCAAGGAAATCACCTAAGTGATCAATCTGTAGTTTAAATAGTTAATAGGCTGATGAATGGTACCAAAGCAGAATAATCTGCTCACTCTGTCGTGAGTGCTCAGATAGCCTACTCTGACCTCCTTAGCTATAGCTGCAATTTATAATGTTAAGTTAGACATGTTTGGGGGAGGGGGGACAATTCAATAAGGGGGAAGATGTAATTGTGCATGTTCCATGCCTAATCACTAGAAGGCATCTCTATGTACCAAGATCTCTAGAAGTAAATCAGAAGAGTGTGGTGGAGCAAGAAGCAATGCAGCAGCTGAATAAACAAGCAGGTTCCTTAGCAATCTGTCCATGTCTTAATTGGCAAGGTCCAGGCATAAGAGATCTAGCAGTATCCACATCCCTTATCCTTCTTTGATTTGTGTTTTTATATCATAAGCCCTTCAGGTCAGGAATTGTCTCTTTTTGGTGTTTATACTGTGCCCAGCACAATGGGACCCCAAATCCTAACCAGGGCTTTTGGCACTACCATAATATAAATATGTACTACTACTACTGCTAATGCCTTACAGCCAAAAGATTGGACTTGATTACAGACAGGAGAGAATCGAAGTACCAGCAAACAGGGCATATTATAGCAAAAAACATGGAGACAAACTCTGGAGGTCAGAATCAGGAGTTGGGGAGAGGGCACCGGCTTGCCCTTTATTCTTGGAATTTTTAAATAAAATCTGGTATTGAAATGTTCATTTAGCTGAACATGAAAAGAAAGTGTTTTCAACAGCCAGTGCATTTTTTCAGATGCTGTTTTCATGCTTCCTGTTGTGACATTTCCTTTTTAATAACAATCATTAAGTTCTTGCCACTGTACATATGCGCGGGGGGGGGGGAGGAGTTTTTGATGCTACTAGTTTATTATCTCCAGTCACCTCTTCCGGCTTGTCGCCACATTTTCAGTGGGCGTGGAAGTGGATGCGGGAGATCAAACAGCAGCTTGCTTTTGCAATGCTTGAGCTAAGCAGTGTGCCAGCAGTGTATTACTTCGATTTTCTGTATTTTCCTTGTATAAGTTGTTCTACAAGTGGTTTAACTTTCCTGTGAAAATCTGTTGAAACTAGAGCTGAGAACTCTTTTATTTAGTATATTTATATTTAGTATAGTATATTGATTTTTATATATTGGTGATTTTTGTGCTTTTGAAAGGAGTTTTAAGCCCAATCTAGACTGGCCATCTCTAGGGGTCGAAGGATATTTCATTCTTCAAATATATTCTAGTCTTGACCTCTCTACTAAGACAGATAACTTGGGTGCCAATTAGTAGCAAGTGTTATTTTTTATTTGGGCACTCGTCCAAACAGGAACTGGGCTGAAATCAGCACCTCAAGTTCATATCAAACACAAAACAACACCTTCAGAGAATAATAATGTTCAGCACAGCAAACCACAGTCAGATCTGAACCAATAAGTTCAAGATGAAAGGATCAGTAGCCCATCACTATATCTTTGAGTCATCTAGTTTCAGCTTCCTCATTATCAATTTGTGCCACTATGTAAAATATTTATTGAAGAACATCTAGAAATAATGTTCAGGCTGGAAGTTTAAAGTGACATAAGCCAACAGACACAAGGGGGAAATGAGAGTTAATCACAGTTGGACTGAGGCAGGAACAGTGTCTGAAATTACACTAAACTCTAAATTGGTACATAAGAGTAAAACTGTTGGTCTTATTGTTTAATAATAATAATGTATACAGTGATAGTATCCAAAGACCCTAATCAAGATTGAAATAGATGCTGGACAAACACACTGGAAGGCACTTTTCCCTTCCCAGAAGAACTTACAATCTAAACAAGCTTAATCTTTTATAGCACATAAATGGCTTTAGGAACTGATATATAAATTGTTCAGAGGCATCTCTTCACCCACCACTGAAACACAGCCACCTATAGGGTGGAATTTGGCAGGTACAGCAAACTTATACAGGAGTTTTAGGAGAAAAAGGAAAATGAATATTTCATTCAGTGGGAAATGGAAGGAGAATATAGGTAGGCCGAACGTAACTAACGGAGCTGGAAAATGGCCATGACTTCAGGGTTATATACCCCAACATTTGCAAAAAGTGCCGCTTGAGAACAAGTGTGACAAAGCTTTTTTTATAATTCATTAGCAATGCAGCACCTCCAATGACGACTCGATAATATACTGTGGTACTGAGAGACGACTGTTACTTATGTTAGTACCTGCACATTTCTTAAAAATCACCTGTCCAAATATAAACCATACCTAGCTTTGCTTTGCTTGTGAGATTTGACAGGACCATGGGACAAAGTGGTATGGCGGCAAAATAATCTTGAAAGAGTTATCTTTCTTGCTGAATTAAAAATCAGGATCGACTACTTACTTGCATGAGTAATGGATGCAGTATCAGGTCCTAGGTATGTACAGGATGTGCAATGGTGTGTATACTCTGCTCTGCCAGTCACTTGCTGTTTGACATGGGCAAGTCACTTAATTACTGTAAAAGGGTAATAATAATACTTTCCTACTTGAGGGGGGGGAGTTGAGACTTACACAATGTTTGGGAAGTTGTTTGAGATTCTTCAATGAAAGGTTCTACACAATGCAAAGCATATAGTATATACAAGGTGACTATCTCAATGAAAGCATCCTAAACTAGTTCTTTGAGTTTTAGCAGGATTAGTATATGCATCACACATCATAAGGGCAATAACTAAAGTATATTCTATCTCATGTTATCAAATGCACCGTTAATCATTGCACATGAGCTGACAGGTAGAAGGGAAGAAAAGACCTTTACTTTTCATAGCCTAACAGACTAAATAAAAATTCTGTTCTGGTCACTGTTTGACAAAAGGGAGAAGCTCAAAATCCCTGCTACAGTGTAGCATTATGTAATATTCTGACTTGGTTCCTGTGCTTATGTCAACCATTAATGGCTAGCCCTAGCAACTATATCTGAGCTCTTTTTTTCAGCTATAACTAATACTTATGACTCTTATGCTATAATAGTATTTTAGCTCAGATGATAACAATTCGTGAGTCTGGTGCTAAAGATCCAAAGTTCGAGCCCCACTGACTACCCTTGTCACTATATATTTGGTTTATAATTAGATCAGAGTCCACCAGGGTGATTCGGCTCACTTATTTACAGACACGAGGGTGTGTATGCTTAAACTCATACCAAAATAATTACTGTTACATATCAGAATTCAGATTAAGAGTGGAGAAGACACAACCTACTCCTGAATTTTACAAATGGGGCAGTAAGTGAACAAGCAGAATTTACAATCTCCCCTGGGTAAGGGTGGCATGCAGCTGTGCTGTCCTTGTTGCAAGTAAGAGTTGGAATAGCCGCTCTGAGACAGTTTCCTCTCCAGTGATGCCTTGCTACAGTGGTGAAGTCATCTGCTATGGCTATCAACTGATATATTGAGGTTTTACTTTAATTATTTTAGTATGAGTGTAAACATGCTTGTCTTTATCTGTAGCAGTAGCATATACTTTGCCTTCCGTGCTGGCTCAGTTCTTCATGTCAGCACGTCTGGGGCAGCACAGACACTATGCCCATTTCCCATCCCTATCTGCTCACCTGGAAAGGAGGAGGGCTAGCAACCCCACAGGGGCGTCACTCCCCCCATGCTATGATCTACAATGGGGATAGTCAGTGCAGGGGAATAAAGGGCCACCTTGCACCCCCTTACTCCACTGAGTGGGGTCATAAGGGCAGGTCACTACTGTTTCCTTGTACTCCCCCCTTCTGTCTGTCTGAATCTGTTATCTCTTATCTTATGCTTAGATTTAAAGCTTTCTGGGGTAGGGATTGTCCTAGGCCCTATGGTAATACAAATAAATAATCATCATTTTCATAAATGTAGTTTTAAATTTTCGTTATTTATGAACATACCAGAAATGGGAGCTGCAATATATTTTGTTGCAGTAACGAGGGTTTTGTAAGATGAGACCTTTCTCAGCACACCATATAAGTGGGATGAAACCACTCTGAATTGTGGTACAATTACTGGGCTTACAATTTCCCGGGCGAACAAGGTTGATGTTCTTGTTATATTCCTCACATGTCCGACGCACAATTAATGTAATAAGGTGAGTAAAGGCTTTGTGATCTGTTCCTAAGTGAACAGAAATGCACTGAGGAAACAGTTTCAGGCGACATCATAAATAATTGTAGCTGCAGCCCATCTATTTATTTCTTTATAACTTAGAGCTCCTGTACCACTGGTATACACCAAGTTGCATGTGTCAAGGAATGCTATCATAGCTATAACTGAACTCCACTCATTCACACCTGGACCAATTCAGTCATTCTTACTCATGTTGCATAGGACCTTACTCAGCTAGTGATCCCAGTGAAATAATGGTCCGGACTTCACAGGTATTTAGGTGCTTAACTAATTTCAATGGGAGATAAGTGCCTAAGAAACTTTAAGGATCTGGGCCTTATTCATGCAGAATAAGGTACTACACTGGTGACTGGGTAACTGTTTGTGATTTACTGAAATTTAAAAATTAGCAAATAAGGTCCAGATTCTTCTTCCTTAACTCAGGCTGAGTAGGACTTCAGTTTGTGAGTAGTTCCACTGAAATCAATAAGGCTATTTGTGGAGTAAGGGTATAATCAACCTGAGTGAAAATGGAATACTCTGGCCCTAAGAGAACAAAAGCAACATAAAAACAGGATAATGCTACTGAAAATGCACTTTGTTCACTTATTTGACAAAAATTTTGTTTTAATTAGTATAAAACTAATTAATATTCTGTAGTATATTTTATAAAAGTACTGAAGTCTTGATAATATGAAACTTCACTAAAGTATCTGTTGCTAAATCTCAGCTCAGAAGTGGGGACAAACCACTGTGTGTGTGTGAGAGAGAATTATGAGGCGTGAGGATGAGTGTAGTGCAAATTACCACAGTCCTACCTCGTTGCAATTCATGTACAGAACATTTTAATTATGTCTAAGAGTAGATTTCCAACTTCACAAGTCATGCAGTCTGCTCACTTCTAAGATACAGCAGGATGCATTAATGACTCTTAGAAAACTATCAATATTTCTGCCTGCTCAAAAACCAGCTCACAGTAAAATGCATTATGAGATGAAAGGTCTTTGATGCTTTGAATATGTAAAGATAAAGAATTGTTGCCAATAAGTTTGAGGAAGAGGCTAGAGAGAAAAAAGGGCGATTAATTACCACCATAATACAGTATCCAAAAATAAATGTCAGTGAAGTTAGCAAGGAATATAAAAATAATTACCACCAATAATTCTTTGTTTCAAGCTAGAATCCTCTGTCTTATTTCCTTCACTGAGGCGAAATCATATGCAAACATATTTGGCTCTGAAATGCAAGGTGCTCTTTGGTTTTCAAAATATGAGAGAAATAAAACTGGCCTAGACCTTAACAGCATGAGGCAGACTAAATAATTGAGATCCTAAGAGTCTTTTACAACAGCCATTTCCTTATACTAACAGAGCAATGATTATGCTGCCCTTTAGCTGCAAACATCTACCAGGGAAATTTCATAGCTCAAGGAAACTGACAAGCCTCCAAGGGAAGAAGCCAATATGTTGATCAAGTCATCAGGCCTATTTCTGATTTCACTTATACCGGATGTAAATCATGAGTAAATGCATTGACGCAAATGGAGTTAGACGGGTAAAACTGACATTGGTGAGATCAGAATCCTTTTCAATGTAGTTATAATACAATATAACATTATATCTCAGTCAATTATTCATACTCTCAGATCTCAATTTTTGAATGCGTTTTTTCTTTATTTTTGCAGAGGAAGTCAAGTTTTGACCAAAAACATATTGGCCCTGATTTTCAAAAGCTCCTCAACTAGGCCTCCTATGATTTTTGTGCCCTCACTTAATTGTGTGAGCACTGACACATCCAGCTACCTGCATGTGCCTGCAGATGAGATAGTTGGATGTTTAAGTGTTGTGATCAGCCATTGGTTATCTGAAGGCATAAAAATGTGACATCAAAATTGGAGCCCACTTCTCAGAATCAGGCTTATTGCTTTTGAAGAATGAAGATCTCATTTTGTCCGATTAAGTGCAACATGTAGTACAGTGGTCCCCAAACATTTTACCTTATGCCCCCCTTACCACTGTCTCTGCTTCCACTCCCCTTGGAGCCAGGGTGCTGGGGCCACAGCTGGGGGTGGGAGCGGGGCTGGGAGCTGAGCCTTGGCTAGGGGCCGAGGCTGGCAGCTGGGGCCCTGGTCATGAAGGCATGGTACTGTCAGCTGGGGCTCTGGGCGGGCAGCTGGGGCTGGGGTCAGGAGCAGAGCTGGATGGCGCTCCCTCCCCACCCCCCATGGGGGCTGGCCTAGAACCCAGACGTGCTTCCTGAATGTTCCTCCAGGCCCCCCTAGGGGAGCACATCCCACAGTCTGGGGACCTCTGATGTAATAGATTAATAAAGTAAGAGTTAAAATAAGATAAATCAACCAAATTGTAGGACTTTCCTCCATCACTACAGAAACAACATTGCTGAGTCAATAATCTTCCCTTTTCTCCTTCAAAATATTAATTGCTACTTAGTGTCCAAAGATAGTGCTAATTTTTATAAGATTTTTCTTTTGCCTTGTCTGAAACTAGGTTTCAATTTCAACTGAAGTTTGAGGAATTTGGGGAGTATTTCTCCTTTTCCTTATTATACTTGGTTAAATACTACTTGCATTATTCAGGTGAGCTGTCCCATTGAAGCCAAAGGTATGACTCGTGTTAAGTGAGTAGGATTTTAAATAAGGTAATTAAGTTTACCCTATTCTTCAGTGTACATTTGAGTGCAACACAATGGCAATTTCTGGAAGCCTTAATGAAGCTTCTGGATACTTGTGTTCGGGTTTCAATCTTTAGGGCCCACTCTTTCATTGCTTTATTAGTATTATTATTTGTATTGTAGTAGCATGTAGAAACCTCTGTAATGAACTAAAATCCCATTGTTCAAGGTGCTGTACAAACACAGAATAAAGAGATAGTCCCAAAGAGCTTACAGTCCAAGTACATTCCTTGAGTACCCAAAACATCCATTTACTTTAAGACTGATGTCAAGAGAATCTTTCTGGTGCTCAAGAAATGCAGGATACAGCCCCAGATTTGAAGTTCACTGCCCAGTAGGGACATTTTTTAAAAGCAAATGTTCCCTATCTACTAGGATTCCCAACCCCATTCCAGCCTACTATAAACAGCCATGTGAGTTTCTCATACATGACCTTATATTGAAAGATGATGAGGAAGTACAACTATTACTGAAATCAATGGGAATTAGGAGGTGCTGAGAACCCCATATAGTAAAGTATTTCTCACATTAAAAGGGGAGACCATCCAGCTCCAACCTGCATAAGATTTACCACCTAAGGTGCTCATATCAGAAATGAAGGTTTAAAGAAGTGTAAACAACAAAGAACCTTGACAAAGAAATAGGGGTCTAAAAAAGAGAATGTTATCCAATATCCATTTGTTTATCACAATCAGGTTTTACAAATCAAAGCTGATTTATATATATTTTATGAAGAGCATAGCCATTGTAGTGGCAAAATTAAATGTATTTGCAACTTGTATGTGACATTTATCTATCTGTACTATCAGAAAAAAGTTGTCATATTCATTCAAACACATATTACTTTTTCAATTTCCTGCCAGTAATGTTTTTTTAATGTTCTTTAGGGCGAGACCACAGGATTTCTCATTTCTCACAACAAAGACCATAACTCATTAGAATTATGCTGATGAGTTTATCCCATAAAAATTGCATCACCCTTTTCATAGATGAAGAATCTGCACTCTTATCCATGACCATCATGGCTTTTATTTATTTATTTTTTTAAAAATACAAATGCAGGTAGAGAGAGCTGGGTGCAGCCTTTCAAACGACTCACGCTCTCTTAGATACTTGCCTTCCCCTCCCCTTCTTCAGATGTTCATAAGACAAAATATAAAGTTACAGTGCTTTTTTTATCATGTTTGAGATTCTATTCTGAGCCACATGAGATAACTAAGGTAGCAAAACTATTGAAACTCCTTATCTCCAATCTCCCCTTCTGAAGGTTTGATTTTGTTTGTAAATGCATATAAACCAAATGCTTAAGAGTAAACCAAATTGTTGTGTGCCAGGCAAGGTCAGGGGATCAGCAGGTATTAGTTTAGAGTTGAAGAAAATGCCTATCAGAGTGAATCAACTGAGGACAGGATACAGTTGCCAGGCAGCACAAAGGGCAGTTTGGCATCCAAATCAGTGGGAATTGGGCACTTAACTCCTTAGGTCCTATTGAAAATCCCATCCCTACTTATTAAAATGATACCATAGTAAGAGCCTGATCCAATGTCCAATGAAGTCAATGTGAGTCCTTTCACTGACATCAAAGAGTACTGGATCATGTCCTATGTCTTAGCAAAAAGGCTACATCATTCATTAGTTTTTCTGAATGGCTATTAATACCGTAATGTATAATAATGTAAGATTAAGGGCCAAACTCTCTGCTGGTATAAATGAGTGGAGTTCTATTGACCTCACTCATTTACACAAGCAGAGAATTTGGCCCTAAGTTACAGGATGAGTATTCTGTCCTGCCATAAATGACAAGAAACATAATAAAAGGATTTGTTCCATCTTCAAGTATTGGTAATACTTGCGGTGTTTGAACTCCAAAAGGCTGGCCAGTTTGGTTCAGACGAGAATCCGCTTATTGGAATGTAAACTCCTTGGTGTATATTATTGGGATGGAAATTTTATGTGCGAAGACTCTCCCATGAAATCTCTAGTACTTGCTGATTTCAACTATGCTTGAAATATAGTGAAACCAGCCCTTTCCAAAATTTCAGTACTTCCCCTTTCTTGTCCTATCTAAAACAAAAAAGAGCAGAGATGCACAGAAATTTAAAAAAAAATCCCGAGGAGTACTTGTGCCCTCATTGTTTTTTGCTGATACAGACTAACATGGCTACCACACAAAAGAAATTTAAAAGGTGATCTACAAAAATAAAGGATTGTGCCCTTTTCTGTTTCTTAAAGTTTGGCCTCAGTTTTTTATTTTAAATGCTGACTTGTTTTTAATCACAGAAATCTCAGGCATATCAAGTCTTGTCTTCTCTATTTTACTAATGATCTTCTTTGGAGACCAGATAATGGGTGGAACAATTTCTCAGACCTTAAGTGCAGGGTCAGAGGTGTTGAATCTTGAACAGAAAATTTCCCCATAGCTGTTTATCCAGGTGTTTGAGATAAGTTGGTGTTAACAAAATTACACGAAATCCAAAGAGAATCCATCATTTTTTAAAAGTCTGAATAAGTATCACTCCACTTTTTAGTTGCTCAGCTTTCAGTTCCTTGGTACTTTGGATCTTGTAATCCTGCTAGTGCTCTAATCATCCATACAGACTTTCAGGAAAAATGGAGTGGACAAAGAGTACAATTCTCAAAAAAATCTGAATGACTTATGAGCCCAAGGGTAAAAATTTCAAAAGCACCAAGTCCCATTTAAAAAAATGACTTCAGCACTAAATCCAAAATAATTTTCCAAATTAGGTGTTAGGCTCCCCAAGTCATTTAGGCCCTTCTGAAAAATGTTACCCATGATGTGAATTTCTATGTGCTAACAAAAAGCAGATTTATTTCTTTATTTAAACACTTGGGCCTTCTTTATTCATCAGCAAAACACTTTTTTTCCCCTTTGCAAGACACTGCTAAAACAAAATAAACCCCCTCACATCTCAAGAAAGGTTCACGAGGGTGCAACTTCTGTTCAACTTATGGACAAAACAAAACCAGTTTGCTCACCATTATCAATATACTTACAAACACGGAAACAGTGATTCTTCCATTAAATGACTTCAACTTGGATGGTAATATCTTGACACATTTCCCTGGGAAAGATAACTTAAAAAGCTCTCAAGAACTAATTTTGTTGATATTATTTTAAATGCTCAGGAATGATTCTAGACTGAAGATTTATAAGAAAGAATCCCTAACCATCTCTTGGAAGTCAAATTTCCATGTTCTGTACAAACTCAGTGAGAGAAATTGCCTTCTTGACATGATGCTTATTTATCTCCCCTTCTTCTGTATTCTTTGAGGGCTCCTTTTGCATCATTTTCTGGAGAGTATAATGCCAATTTAAACATTTTTACCTTTATGTGGCTGCCAAAGACTAGAGTGATTTAGTGAATCAGGTATGCATCATTCATGTTTGCTCTGTCTTTTCACTGCATATGATTTTTTAAGAAGAAATAAGGCAGGAAGGAGCTCTGGGTGCTACTTTCCACAGTAAATGCTATATACCAGCTACCCTTTCCATCGACAGATCTGGTTCTAAGAATTTGAGCTTGACTCAATAATTTATCTACGTTTTCATCTGTATTCAGAAAAAAGGGTAGTACACTTACTCATGTGATTCCTGTTTCAGAAATACTGGACACACTATACTGTTGAGTAAGAACTTTTCCCATAGGGACAACTCTGGCTTTTATGCCTGTATATGATAGACAGAAATAAAACATTGTTCAAACCTAACACATTTGTTTACGAACAACATATATAGGGTAGCAGCTTAAGCATCAGGTTTGACATAATTAGACTAGAGCTGGTCAAAAAGCAGGCTAAAATTTTTGCAAAAATGTTGTCCTTTTTTTGAAATTTTGACAAAAAAAATTTGGCCAGAATTGCAAGTTCTGAAATTTTTCAGTGAGCCCTAAATTAGACTCCCCTAAAGACACAGTTACAATCCTGGTAGGGTTTTCATCATCTATCTAATGCTGATAAACTGAGTACCATATACCTTATGCTGTGTAACTCTTTCAGAAGAAATCTTAAAGACTAAATGTGGTGTGTAGATATTAAAGATACAGCAACATTTTTCATAAGGGGCTTTCTCTGGTGATTGGCCAAAATTTCTCTTCTCAACATCCTATGTGCTGCTATCCTCTGTCCAAAATGAGAAAGTAGATGCAAATGTGTGAGAAACAGAAGACAGTATGTGGGTGTGCATGCAGATATCCCTTAAGATTTTCACCGCAGCCAGGTGTATTGCAATGAATCTTGCTTTAAAGAATGTCCACAAAAATGACATTTGTTTATGAGAATTTATATTACTTTGTTTATAGCATCACTAGTCAATTCTTTTCTATTTATATTGACCCTATCCATATATGTATACCTATATCTATATATACTCACACAAAGATACAGACATATATTTAAAACATATACATGTATGTGTAGATATGGATGTACATAATACAGAGATGAAGTGAGAGTATGTGTGTGTTTATACACACACGCACAGACACAAATATATGTGAAGGGGAGGGCTCATCTGCAAGTGTGATCATACTGTGAAACATGTATTGCTGGATAATAAGATAGACTAACCACAAATGTATAAGGTTTCATTGTAAATTACAATAATTGTGTGAGAGATTATAATATGAAACAAATAGCGTGAGTAGAATTAAAATGCACAGTTCACTATTGTAAAATGCTATGAGATCAAATATAAACTACTAAAAATTGAACATCAAGTCAAAATTTTGGAGAGGGTAGAGAATTTGATGTTAATAAATATGAGAGGCTAACGGAGTACAAGTCAGAGCAAGCGTGCTGTGGGCACGAGCAGTGCAATCTTCCTCACACAGTTCTGCTAATGAACCTCAATTTTCTTGACCAGTTAAGTATTCCAGTCCTGGTTGTCTTGTTCAGAGACTGCCAATTGTACCAAACTGTGTGGTGGTTTCTAGCAGTGAAAGGATAGTGCTTTAACTCACTGCACCATCGATCTAGCTGCTTATAAACAAGCATTTATTAATATTTAGATTTGTGTCTGTGGGCAATCAAGCCATTATTCAACTATGTAACTGTTTTTTCAACTGATAACATGTAAATAATTCCCGATCTGTATTAAAACTGCTTGAGATCATTTCTATGTATTTTTGCCTTTCTCACAGCATTGTGGAGGCACAGTTAGAGAAAAAGGACTAAGAAGGAGAATGTTAGGAAATAATATAGGAAGATTTTGTTTACCACAACTTGCGGTTCGTGTCCAGTGCAGATTAAAGCTAAAAGGACCATCTCCTTAAGGTAAATGAGGCTGGGATTTTGCTAGTGGACCTTGTGTCCGTAAGGAGAAGAGGGGACCTGATGTGTTTGCAGACCAAGGTCCTGCTTGGTATGGTCTACTCGCTTTATGGAAGGGGGAGGATGAGAGGATTCAGAAGGCAGCTGAGCCCTAGCAGTTGTTGTGTTTTAATGTGCACTGCTGTGTGTATTGGATGGCCTGTGATATACAGGAGGTCACACTGGATAATCTGGTGATCCCTTCTGGCCTTAAACTCTATGATTTTATGAATAGAGTCTAACCTGAGTTTATGGTTCTAATGGTTCGTTTAACTCTGCAATGGACCCAGCTAAGTGAGAGGAGATGGGCATATAGCACTCCTATCGATAAATTATAGAGTTTATAAAGATACAGGACTCCACCCCTGTGTCTATTGTTCATTCACCTGAGTGTCCTGATCATTGCAGTGTTTCCTCCTGGCCCCTGAAACTGACCCTGAAAGCAAGATAACAGGTATGTGTGTGAGTGCACATATGTTATGTTACAGCTTAGGGAAAAGTTGAAGGCAGAGGCTGATGGGGAGGATGGTAGAGAGGAAAAGTGGATCAGGCCTGGATTAGCTAGCGTGTCTTTGTGCACTTTCATGTGGCACTCATCTTCATGCCCCTCCCACCCCCCCCGCCCCCGAACCACTGAGGGGGAATGCTGTCTATCTGCCCCCTCTCCCCAAAAAACAACAAGAAACAACCCAGGGCCAGGAAGGAGGTGGGGAGATCCTGCCTGCATGCTGTGGTGAGAGCCCATGGAGTGGAGCAGGGAGCTGGGCCACCCCTAAGGATTGGAGCTGTGCTGGGGTGAGTGTACTGTGGGCTTACACTCCAACCTTCCCTCCGCTCCGCACCCACTCAGGGCCTTCCACCCCTAAGGACAAGGAAGAGAGGAGGGCCCCTAATTGCCAATGTGCACAGAACCCTAAAATTCTTGAATCTGGCACTGATCAGCATGTTTTGGAACCCCAAACATAACTGAGAAATACGTTAGCAGAATGCTGGGTATCCATTCATCTTTAAATGTGCACAAGGCTTTACTCTTCTGCTTAAAGAAGGAACTAACAAAAGCAAAGACAGAAAAGATTAAAGAAAGGATACCTAGTAATCAAAGTAATAAAGCGATTGAGCGAGAGAGAAGAGGAGAAATTTGGAATGAAAGCAAGGACGAGGATATCTAATTTTATGGGATCTGTCTGATGGTACTATCATAGTAACCTGCCAACCCTCCAGGATTGTCCCAGAGTCTCCAGGAATTAAAGATTAATCTTTAATTAAAGTTTGTCATGTAATGAAATCTCCAGGAACACATTCAACCTAAATTGGCAACCCTACACTAACACCATATGCCAAATGGGTGCTGCTTCCTGCTGTGGACCCACATGACTGCATTGAGTTTGATATCACCTGCTTCTCACTTTCAGCCTGTCCATCTAGCCATCCATTGCATCAAATATGCTGCATCATGGCTTAATATACGTGTCCTGCAAGGATTGAGGGAGAGGATCAGGCCTCTGGAGACTCTGACTAACAAGTTAAAATTAAACTTTTTTTTTCCAGTTGGACTGCAATGACCTATTTATACAATTTCTTTCACGATAGCTAGCTATTTCTTTTAACATTATAACTTGTACCTGGCCTCTCTCATCTCCTGCTAGAACTGTCTCCCTGATGTCCCAATCACTCTCTGATCTATTTTTCTTTTCTTATCTGTTGGATGGATGGTAATATGACACATCCCACCTCTAAAACAAACCATTTATTTTGGAAGTTGGCTGTCAGAGTATTTGAAGCATCAAAAATGAAAATGAACGTTTATTTGGCTACTGGGTGTGTGTCGTGTCTTGGTGTTAAATTATTTCTTGAGAAGTGGATTTTTAAACTGGCAGGATGTGTGTATTGTTTCCTTAAATATGCAGCAGGGAGTCAGGCAGGAGGGATGACTGGAGAAGGTTCTGTGTAGAATGTCCACAATTAAGCAGAGAGAGCAAGAGAGTAGTTTAAAGGATTCTACTGTTTTCTTTATTTTAATAAAATCTGTTGTGTCTAAAGAAAGAGACTCTTTCTGTGATTCTTTGCCATTGTCATATGACTAGTCATACATTCATTTTCTATCCTAGAGGTAATATTTATTTAAATTAATGCATAAAATGCAAATTTCAGTGAAAAGGTCCTTTAAAAATTAGATATCTTGAATAGCGTCAGCAAAGGTATTTTTAAATCCATTTTTCGTTTTGGTACGTACTCTGCATACACATGCATACAAAACTCCCTTTGCTAACAATGACTATTATGTTTCCTATCAAAGAAAAGACAAACGCCTGCTCTTTAAGTGTCTGATCCAATGCCCATTGACGTACAGAGCAACCAGGATGACTTCAGCTTTTTCTGCTTGAATGTTCTGTACAACTTTCGACAGAAGTGGAAAAGTTGAAAGGCATAGAGGAATTCTCTGGGCCACTTCTGGATCTATGGCCACAGCTCACAAATCCTTCCTATTGGAGAAGAATTCTTGTCATGGTGTTTCAGTTAGAAGTCAATAGGTCCATAACTAGGGTCGCCAGGTGCTGAGTTATCACTATAAATGCTACATAACAAAAATTCAGTTCTCTCTGACCTACCATGATGTGACTCAGCCAACTGCCGCTGCAGTTTTCCTCCCCCTTAACATGAAGAGCTTTCAGGGATGAAAGGTTTTTCTCTTCCAAGTTCATCAGTTGGGCTGCTTTTCTGTGGAGCCAAGATTTCATTTCCTCTTGACTGTAATGTATGCCATTACTATTGTGTTCTCTGTCACTACCAAGGTTTGCCTGTTTGGGGTCTCATCCTTTTTGTTTTCAAGTGCCAGTGAAATGTTCACAAATATTAGTCTATTTATGCTCTATGCCTCCTTGAATAATCACTGACTCTGAGTCACTCTGTCATATAAGCACTTCCCCTTGCAATATGCATGTGTCCATGGCTTAAACTTTCCTCTTCACCTTTTTTGGGGGGAAGACTTTCTTGGACATTATAGGGGCAGCCACTTCCGAAAGGCTGAGATGAAGTGGTTTTGCATGTTATGGGGTAGACACAAAGACATAAATTCCCAGCAGTCTCACTGAGACCTTTGAACTGACCTCTGAATATGACCTTGGTGATCTCAGAACCATCTGAATGGTTGATATGGGTTTGGCATGTCTTCCTTAAATATGAAAATGTTCTCTTTACCATACTTATCACCCCTCAAAGATGCCGAATAGATTATTCTTTGAGATAGGGTTGTGTTACAATACTGATAGGAAAGTCAAGCAAGTAGCTGGTCTCGTCTGCCCCTCTGAGTAAACTTAAATTAGCAGCTCACTGAGGAAGGGATAGATGTGTACTGTATCTTCTACTTGAGAAAGAGATACTACTCATTAGATCAGGGATACAATTTTTAAAAGTGCCTATGTGATTCAGGCACTTAAGAGCCCCTCTCTCATTGAAAGTCAATGGAACATAGGCTGCTAAGTCCCTAAGGTTATGTCAACACAGCAAAAAAGCCCCATAGCAGCGAGTCTCAGAACAGGGGCCAACCGACTTGGGCTTGTGGGGCTCATGCTGTGGACTGAAAGTAGATATTTGGATTCAGGCTGGAGCCTGGGCTCTGAGACTCTCTTGCCTTACTGGGTTTCTAAGACTGGGCTGTAGCCCGAGCTTGAACATGTTTTTTTAGCCCTGCAGTGAGAGCCCCTGGAGCCTGAGTCAATTCACTTGGGCTCTGAGACTTGTTGCTGCAAGGTTTTTTCTTTTCTTTTCTTTTTCTTTTCTTTTTTTTTTTTTTGCTGTGTAGATGAACCCTATGCCTCTCTTGCAAAGGGAACACAGGCACTTTTGAAAATTTTATCCCACAACTATAAGCACCTTAGTAAAGACCCAGGCCAGAGGTAATAAATCCAAAAGGCCAGATTTTATACTGGATGTAAGATGTGTATTAAGGAAATGTAAAGGGCACATCTGGATAGGAGTGTATAAATACTGACTACTTTCATGTCAATAGAAGTCTCCATATGCACCTTTACCATCCTTTGTAAATCTATTTAGAGACTTGACCCGAGGCCCATTCCTGCTCTGACTCGTCCATATCTTTTGGGTCTTCACAAAATTATTCAGCAGGTTCCATGTAACTTCTCTTCCAACGGTATTCCCTCTGTAGCTCCTAATCTGCAGTATGTGTGATTTAGCTTCCCATATCAGCTCCTTCTTCTTAGCCTTCTTTGAGAGCGAGAAGAATTTGCTCTGGGAAATATGTTTGGGTTCACCTCAGTATCTGATCTTATTTATCTGTAATACCCACTTCTCCGAGGTTTTGGAGCAAAGAGTCGCAGCCTCCTCTTTAAAGCAGGCCTCTTCTGCAGAGTGAATTGGTATCCAAACATGCTGAGTTGTAGTGGTGGTGGTAGTGGGATGCTTATTTGGATAGCGCCCGTCTGAATTTTTCTTCCCTTTTCAGAATTTTTCTTCCCTTTTTTTCTTTTCCTGTGAGGAAATTAGAATCTTTTCCCTGAAATATGGGATATCTGTGACTCTGAAATGTCTTTCTGTTTCTATTGGCTTATCTGAAATTGTTCCTTTGTTTTGAGGATGGTAATTTTTTTTTCAAACTACATTTTAATGATGCGGAAGTCCAAAGTAGACTGTCCAGATACACAGCTGCTGTAAATTGGCATTGCTCCACTGACTTCAAGCTAAGGATCTTGCCAATATATATTAACATTTCTACAATTTCCTGCTCTGTGTTCTTTTAAAATTGAGGCAGGATAACAGTAAAAAACCCAGCAAACATATTATTCCACAAACAAACAAATATTCCTTTAACATACAAACTCACTAGGGAGATAATGAAACAAACAGCTCCTCTCATTGCATAGCTATGGGGAGGAGAAGCCAATGGAGCAATTCTTTCCTTTCTGTTGACCTTTCTTAAGAGGATGTCCCTCTTTTCTGCCCGAGAACACAGTCAGAGAAAGATACCAACCTCCTTCTTTCCCCCCAAACCCATAGTGACCAAGAGTTGTAAATCCGCAGTCCAGTCAAATTTGGAGGGAATGGCTCCCCAGGGAATGGCCCTAAGTCCTAATGATAGCAGAATGTTCACCAGTGCAAATCAGCCAATGGTAATGGTAGCCTAGACAAGGCTGACAGTGTTTTAATCCCCATTGTTTAGATGGCTGTGAGCAGTGTTAGATAACATGGAGGTTAAAACATTGGTGACTAGCGGACATGAGTGTGCCCGTTTTTGCTACCAGCTGTGCAGCTCCAGTGGTGGTAGCCATGGTGGCAAATTTTAAAGAAAAAAGTCTAGTGTGGACCCAGAATAAGACACTGGCAGATATGGAGAATGGTGTGAATTGCAAGGCCTCAGAAGCAGCTCTGACAGGCATTGCACCTCACACAGACACTATGGCTCCAGAACTCCCTGTAGGGTAACAAATATACATCCACTGTTAAACCCCATAAGGAAATGGAACATGCACTCATTCCCCTCCACAGTCAATGAGCTCTGCTGGCTGGTGCAGAACAGAAGCTGGGCCATGGCACAGCTTCTTCCAAACTTCCTTGAGATAGCTAGTGATATTAAAAGCGCTAGCACTGCATAGTCCTTGCACTGATATAAGCAACAGGACTATCATTTTCACCAGGCCCTTGCACACCTGCTCACTGGCTGATTGCATCATGCTCTATAGGTAAGAGAATAGAAAAATCCTTTGTATCGTTTTTCAGGTATGAACAAGATGAACAAATAAGGTATTGTTTACCAAGAAAAATATATGCATTAGTCATTCAAGTTTTGTCTACTCACAGTTGTTACATTATTTTAATTTAATTTTAAACCAGTTCAAACCGCTGTGTGGACATACTTATTTTGATTTAAGAGTGGCTTATTTCACTTTAGCTTAATCAACATAAACCAAACCAAAATAAGCCTGATTTTGCCCACTTGGACTTTTGCACCAGTTTAGCTAAACTGGTTTGAAATCACACCTCAGATTAAGCTGGTGCAACTTCTTTGCATAAACAGGTTCTATGGTTTAGAGGCACCTATAGGGCATATATCTAGAATAGGAATAAAATGCTGCAATTACCTTGTAGCATATCTTGCTGCAGATATTGCATTCTTCAAAAGAAGGGTATTGTATGGTTTTACAGAAATAGAACAGTTATAACATTGTGCCTTATAATTTATAATCCAGTTTTGGACTAAATACATTAATTTGATGCCTATGCTATCCTCAAACTTTTAAGAAGATAAGAGAGCCATCAAAAAGGTCACTTGTAAACTTAGTTTACAGGCAAGTGCTTGTCACACCAACGAAAAGAAGAGTTACAAAAGAACATGAAAATAACAAAAATACATGCATAAAAAGTGGCTGCATTGAGAGATCATTTCTTTTTGAATGGGAGATACTTTAGTATTTAGCAAATCAATTGACAAAGAGAGGCACAATCCTACTCTGCAATCCTGTCCCCAGTTTTTATTGCTCATGACATATTACATTGTACCATACACCACACAGAGTGATGAAAATTCCCCAGCTTATTTAATTGAGACTCGTCAATGAATTTGAAAGGGAATGCTTTATTTCCATTTCTTTAATTTATTACTTTTTTTAGCTGATGAAGTATTTTATTTTATTAACCCTTGTATTTGAGACCTGATGCTTAAAAAAAAGAGGGGCCCTTGGCAGTATTGTGAAGGCCTGGAACTGAATAATGCACTTTAATAATGAGGGATAGAGCTATTGCTTTCGCTGATGGCTGTGACCGGCTCTGTGACCTGATTATGTCGCAGAGTGTCAGCAGCTGAGACACTACAAAAGCGAGCGCATCCCATCAAATCTATCTCCATTGTAATCACTCTCACTGCTGAGAGCCTTGTTAGGAGCAGAGAATCCATCAGGCTTCATTAGCACCATTTACTATCAAGAAACTCAAAGAGCAAATGTGTGCCCTCTCATCAGAATAATGAGAACCAATGTACATCTATTATTGAATTGGATCAACAATGCCATTCTTTCTGTTTAGTTTTGCAAGCTAATTGCAGATTAACTATCTCTACAGATAGTTATGTATGTTAACCTCTGTGGATTGCACCAAAGGTTCTCTATATGTAGAAGGTTTTCATATCCAGGGGGTTTGGTACATGTTCAATGTAGATTGAGTTCTTTAGATGGTATTCTTAAATGATACTGGATATCATTCTTTAAATCCACTGTATAATTAACATGTTCATTATTAATGTATATTAACACTGACATTTTCACATTAATATCAAAAAAGGAAAATTAGGTGGTTTTGTTCTTTTAAAACAACAGAGTTTTATAATATGATTAGATTTCACTTTTTTAACATGCTATGTTCTTTCACTCTATGGTGTCATTTCTATTTTACAGTCCCTCAGGTTGACAAAATGAGTATTTTTCTTCTTCAAAAGGTTTTGCCCTTATTATAAAATGACTGCATTTCCTAAACTGCATTGCACCCTCACTTCAAACCTATGTAAATCCTGCTGAAGTCAACAGGATTGCATGAGTGTAATTGAGGGTAGAATATGGCTGTATATTTTAGTCAAGTAGAAAACTGGGCTGAGGGTAGCCTTTGTAGTAACCATCACCATAAAGCATGCTTTCGAATCTGTAGTGATTTAAAAGCTAGGGATTCAATAGGCATTACCTCCTTCCAAAATATTAATACCAACAGTTAAAACATAAAATTTCGATGCTTTTTCCTACGAGCAACAGAGTAAAAAAAATAGTCTATTTTTCTGCATCTGAAATAATTCCAAGTGCAAGCTCTACAAATGGGCATCTTAACTTTGAAGACAGAGTAACCTAATTAGCCTGTGAATACAGACAATTAACATACTTTTCCACTTACATGATAATAAACTAATCAGGTGATGTAAATTTGTTATCCAACTGATAAGATCTCTTCTGATATCTTGGTTCTGAAAAACTCAGGCTTCTCAAATGAGTAGTAGTGACATAAGAAAAGAAATCATATCATCATTTTTAAATTCCAAAATTAAATCAATACAAATTTGCTACATAAAATGTTGTCACACTTGTATAAGCTGGACACTATGAACATAAAAATGGTTAGAGTTGAAGGTCAAATCATATGTCACCCAAAAAGCAATTTCAGCTAGATTTGCAATAGGATTTCAGATTTGACCTATATTATGTCACTGTGTTACAAGGGATTAAGGATCACCATATATTTAGTCAACAGACAGACAATTATACAAGACCTACATCTTTAAAAAAGAAGGGATCTGCAATTAAAATGTTTGTGTGTACAAATGGTAAATCACCTGAACCTAACTTTTCAGAGATGACTAGTGATTTGTGGTTCCAAACTTGAGATTCTTTGAAGGAGCCTGATTTTCAGAGGGCAAGTGTTCAGGACTTTTTGAAAGTCAGACCCCCTTAAAGGGTCTCAGGTTGAGCACCCAAAAAAGCAGAGGTACCCAAACCCACTACTCACTTATGGATTAAGTTTTAAAAATCAGACCCACCATTTTTGCTGCTTTGCTAGAATTGTATTAATTGGCAAGGGCAGACTCAACAGAACTCCTCAGACTAAAATGCGATATGTCTGTTACGTGGACGGATAGCATCAGAAGCATACTATAAGCAAAGACTATTATAGAGATGGCTGCTATAGAAAACACTTATTATTTTTATTATTATCATCATTATTATTTATTTACATTGTGATAGTGCCTGGTAGCCCCAGCCATGAACCAAAGCCCTACTGTGCTAAGCACTCTACGGACACATAACAAAAAGACAGTCTCTGCCCCAGAGAGCTGAATAGACAGAAAGACACCGTACTTTTATTTAACAATAGAGAAGAGTCTCTTTTTTTCAGAGCTCCTCTCTTTCTCTGAAATCTGTGGAGTTATTGGATTTTACTTTACCTGTAGAATAACTAGCAGTACCCTGGCCCAATTGACTATAGTTTCATTCACTGGTATATTCATAATACTAATTAATTAAGCACCCAACTTACATATATATTTCACTTACATGTTTTCTGGAGAGAACATGTAAGGAAAAACTACTGAAAAACTGGCATGGATGTATATTTTCAACTCTTAAAATTTACATCTTAGGAGCCAAGTTGTCTCTTGTGAGAGAAGGATATGCACTATTTCTGGAGTACAGATATAAAGAAGCAAGCCTTCTAGATGGAGGTGATCTGACTATGAATTATAGGTATTATAACCAACTTTTCTTCCATACCAATACCCCATGCCTCCAGAAATCTTAATAGGCTTTTGAGAGCCTCCATTTAAAGCTGGCTGCATAAAATGATCCCTTGATGAAAAGGGATTGAAACAAGGGTTAAAGTAGACATTGAAAGGTTATTGTAGAGGGCACATTGTTCATACAATCCTCCTTTAATATGTGTGGTGTGCACCTGCGATAAGATGATTCATTAGATAAGGCCTCACTTTGACAAGCTCCATCGTTCAACCCTCGGGGTAGTGATGGAACAATTCTGCACCCACCCAGTAAATATAACAAGGTCAGCATTTTTTCTGGGACTTAGATGGGGAGACTGAAGCTCAGGATGCATCTTTGTTTATGTTTTATGTAAAAAAAATCCCCATAAAGTTTGAGGATATCGTTTTTGTTTTGTATTGTTTTACTGATCAGAAAAAAATGTAACCCTTGTTTCTAGTAAAAAAAACTCAGTGATACAAAATTATGCAGAAGAAAAGAAGAACTTACAATTTGTCCTTTTTTGAATTATAAGTCAAACTGTAGATGAAACTTTATAATTACTGATATCCAGGGCTGTACCAGTCCATCAAACATCTACTGAAGTGTCTGTCATCAGCTTGAATTTTTCATTTTAGTTATATCTATTCTAATAACAGGTATGTTTTTTGGTATAGAGTACCAAGTTAGCAGTACTAATCTTAAACAATATTATTACACTTAGTATAATGATTCTTTTATCGTATTATTTTCAGTGAAACAAATAGTCACATTACTTTTGTTTCTGACAGATGATAGAATAGAGTCACTCAGAGATCATGATTCAGGAAGGTACTTAAGAACATGAAGTCAATGGGATCACTCATGTGCTTAAAGTTAGGCGCATACCTTTCTGAACTGGGGTCTATAGCAGGACCAGAAAGATATCAGCTTCAGTTAAGACAAATAAGAAACTCTGTAAATAAGCATGATATGATGAAACTTCCCATTTAGAATCTCAAACATCTACCAATTATCGTGTTTAAAACACAGTATTAAAAGGCTTTTAAAAGACAACAGAGCCTCTTGAATTTGCACTAATGACTGGCAGATCCATTACAGGTTGCTACATTTTGTGATTTAATAAACAATGAGCAAATAAGCATACTAAATCAAAGATACTGCATTACAAAATATGCTTTAATTTATTTTGACTAATATGGTATATCTCTTATGAACGTTTTATTGCATACTAAAAAATAAAACATATAAAAAATAATGCAGCCTTAGTACTATAAGACTCCAGTATAGATTTCTGTTATCAATCCATGCTTAGAAGTGGGGAGAGACTGCTGTTTTTTTGGTGAGAATTATCAGGTTCTTGAATTAGCAAATCGAGACTCAGCAACAGTCTACTCACTTAAAATACCACATTGTTACATTCTTATTATCTCTTCCCAAGATTGTATTTTAAAAGCAAAAGCTAAACCGTTTTCAGTTTAAAAAAAACAAATTCCCCATTCTAACAACCCCCTTCTCCCGGTCCTATTTCTTACCTTTCCTGGTAAACGTTATTTATTTATCCCCAATATGTGCACTTACAAATTGCTGTCATGCAAAAGAAATTCATTTTTATCCAAAGATCAAGCTGCCATAAGAATTCACTGTTTTCTCCATGTTCCACTCACCTGTCCTTGTGCATTAGTGACTAGTTGACCTGTGACCCCCTGAAGACTGGAGAGTGCATTGCCAAAGGCCTGTGAGCTTGCTATTGAGCCCATGGCTGCTGCTGCTGCAGCCGCTGCTGCTTGACTTGCCAGTGGATTATTAACCAGCTGAAAACCAAAGAAAAAAATCACAGTAAAACCACTAATGAGCAAGGAAGCACACAAAACACAGTGCTCAATGAATATATAAATGCTATAGTACTAACATAGGGGAATACTCCAGTTTATCCCTAGAGCTGAAGCACTTCTTCAGAGAGGTTTTTATTTCTGATGCACTGGTTCCTTTGACAATGAATGTACCTAAGAATCCCAGAGAAAATTCCATTGTCCTGAAGAACACAATTGTTTTATCGTTCAGAGTTATGTTTGTATTTCCTTCTTAGGTGCATAATCTAGGCACCCGAATTTTGCATCTATGTGAAATCGATGAAAGTTCAGTCTTTGACTTTAAAGGGAATGGGATCAGACCTTAAGTTTGGCCATTAAGATTAGAAAGAAACCTTCTTGCTTAGTGTTACCTCAGCTCAACTACTGAACCCAAATATGAGAAAAACCCACTGCTTCTACTGGTTTATACATTCAAGGAATATGTGTCAACACAAACACAAATCACAGTCTGGAACTTCACCCTATGATTAAGTTAAATGGATGTCAACTGAAAATGAATAACCATCTCCACAGCTTTCTATTTGCAAAACTATGGAAAATGTATTGATATAGTTATTATTTGTTCTTGCCTGTGAATAATTAATTCTGGGGTTCACGTACAATTCTCCAGCTGTCTGCATATTGCACATCTTCTGCCATAATGACATGCTCAATATTAAACATAGCATGCATAAAACATTTTCAGTGATGGACCAATTTTCAAATGGTCATCTCAACAGGATGTCCAAATCCCACGTAAGGACACTCTAAGCAATACTTGGGTTTGTAAAAGAACAAGTATGTGTTTAAAAACAGAGGAAAGTGTCTCACTGAAGATTCAGATGTCCTATGGGAGACTAGTGCTAGTCGTATAAACCAAGCCACAAGTGCTAGAGAATGTTCTGGTGATGAAGAATGATTGGAGAAATGACTGGTACAAGAGATTAGAAGGTATCCGTCAGACAGATGATTTCTGGAATGGAACATCTCTGAACCAGATGAAAGGCTGGTTCAGGTGTTAGCCTATAACTTGGGAGATCCATGTTCAATTTCTTGCTCTGCCACAGACTTGGGCAAAAAAGAAAGGGAGTACTTGTGGCACCTTAGAAACTAACAAATTTATTTGAGCATAAGCTTTCGTGAGCTACAGCTCACTTCATCGGATGCATTCAGTGGCTAGTGTCCTTTTTCTTTTGTAGAGAAGCAAAGTGTGTGTTGTAAATGGCATGTCTAGTTTTTGTAAAGTCCAGCCACAAGGAAGTTTGTGTGGAAGGTTGTTTTTTTATGAGAGTATCCAGTTTTGAGAGCTCATTCTTAATCTTTCCCTGTTTGCTGTAGAGGATGTTGATCAGGTGGTTTCACAGTTTCTTTGAGAGCGTGTGGCACAAGCCGTCAGCCAGAGGTGAAAGTAAGCCGGTATGCCCCAGTACAGAGTACCGGTAAGAGCCGGTGCGCCGTACCAGGACCGGCTTTCCAAGAGGGCAATTTAAAGCCCTGGTAGCAGCGGTAGGGCTGCGGTGGGGATTTAAAGGGCCCTGGGACAGTAGCAGTGGCTGGAGCTCCGGGGCCCTTTAAATCCACGCCAGAGCCCCACTGCCGCTACCCCAGGGCTCGGGCAGCAGGGTAAGTCTTCTAACTTACTTTCACCCCTGCTGTCAGCATAGTCTGTGTGGAATGTAGATTGTAATGGATTTTTTACCTTCAGTCCTTTTGGTATGATGTCCATCTGTTTGCATTTCGAAAGGAAGATGATGTCTGTCTGTATCTGTATGAGTTTTTTCATGAAGTTGATAGATTTCCACTCCATATGGCTAAATTCAGTGCCTTGCATAATGACAGGTTCAGAGTAGCAGCCATGTTAGTCTGTATTCACAAAAAGAAAAGGAGTACTTGTGGCACCTTAGTGCCACTGAGTGCATCCGATGAAGTGAGCTGTAGCTCACGATAGCCCAAATAAATTTGTTAGTGTCTAAGGTGCCACAAGTACTCCTTTTCTTTTTGCGAATACAGACTAACACGTCTGCTACTCTGAGACTTGGGCAAGTCACTCAGCTTCTCAGTGCTTCGGTCCTCATCTGGAAAATGGGGACAATAGTACTTCCGTATCTCACAGGGGTATTGTGAAGATAAAGACATAAAAGAGCGTGGTACACTACAGTGATGGGTGACCTACAAGAAGGGAAGGGGAGTTTACTCTGCACCAAGAGGGAAGATACCCAGATGGTGTTAAATTCCTTTAGGCAAAGAGGGAAGAAACATAAGGGATTGGGTAGGCTGTACTGTACTGTGGGAAGGAAGTAAAGAAAATGGAAAGTAGATGGTGTTAGAGATGGTTCTAATTCATGGTTATAAGAAAACTACTAGTCTATTGGACTGTATAAAAATCTACAACAATTGATTATTCATTTATTAAAATATCTACTAATCATTATTAACCTTTCATAAACTATTTATAAATGGAACCTTGCTATAAAGTGTGCCTAACTGAGGACCAATCCACTGCCTCTAAAAGTTGTAAATAAATAACTGAATAAAGCTTAGCTGTGGGTCTGGACAGAAAAGAGTGACACCATTTTGTGAAACGTTTTAGAAATTTTGGGGGGAAAATTATATTGGCATTTCAAAAATTAAAAAAATTTCAACTAGCTGAACCTAGCAGTAATAAAACCAAGCAAAAAAAAATCTGTTAGATTCATTCTTTCTTGACTCTAAACTATGGACCCAATTCTGCTATATCCACACAAATCCCCCAGTGACTTCAGTGGGTGCTGCATGGACAGAATTGGGAGCTATGTAGTGAACTATTTGTTGTAAATCACTGAGGAGAAAAGTGCCCACACTGAAAGGGCCTGGTTTTCAGAAACAGCGTTCAGTTATGCAGGTGTGATTTTGCCCCTGCAAATAATTATACTAGGTATTTTGTGAACCTTTACATATCTATCTGCTCACATCTTCAAATACGATAGACATGTAAATGCTAGAATTTGCAATCACAATTAAATTTGGGAAGAGTTATTTGCGTGAGTATAAGTCAGTCCACAAAACTAAATCCCACTGTAGCTTAAAGCCTTTTTTAAAAAGTAGACGCTATAAACCAGTAGATTCTTCTTACTATTCTTTTGACTTCAGTTTTCAAAAGCTGTATATTTATTTACAAATACAATGGTAAAATTTCACTGCAAACAAATTAGTTTTTCAATGTATAATTTGACTGTAAAAATTAGACACAGATATACTGGGTTTCGTTTTGTCGTATCATGGAGATAGGCTACTCATTAAAAATAGAGGAGCAGATAGTGATTTCTGCACTCACAAAGAGCAGTATCATGCTTCATGCAAAGTCTCATTGAATGGGAGTATTCACAGAGTAAGATATTAGAGCTGGTTGAGAATTTTCCAGTGGGAACATTCTTTCATCAGGAAATGCTGATTCACCAAAACCAACTTTTCACAGGAAAGGATCAGTTCCAGTGGAATCTTCACTGGGAAGGGGAAGAGGTAGAGAGGTGTGTGTGTATCTTCCCCCAAAGGTTAACCTACTTGCCTGGGATGTGTGAGATTCAAGTCCATGCTCCAAATCAGGTGACCAGAGATTTGAACTCAGATTTCTCACATTCTCAAGGAAGTGATAGCCTAATCACCAGGCTATTCTGAGGAGCCCTTGGTCTTGTTTTTTGTGAAACATTTCAAAAGGTCTCCTGTTTTGTCTCAATGGGAATGGCAACAACTTCCAAAACCTTACTTTTTTCCACGGGATGGAAAATCTGCTTTCCGACCAACTTTATAAGGTTCGACCAAATATGAATAAGAATATCCCAACCTGCCCCTAAATCAGATTTTAAAATAATAGATTTTCCTTTGAATATTTTCAGGAGCTGTTGCAAGATGTTGATGGGAGATTCAAACTTTCACAAACTGATTCCTTCTAAACTTTGATGCAAATTGGGGATGGAGGATTCAAGTTTATCCTAATTATTTGGACAACAGGGTAACATTTGACATATTACACCTTGCTCTAATTTTAAAATAATACCCATTAGCCTCTTCCAACTCCGGCTTTAGAGATTTCTGCTATTTCAGAATGCAGGCTTTAGCACTTGGGAGCACTTATTGATAGAAATATATTATGAAAGGTCCCATTAAAGGACTCTTCAGTATTAGTTTCAGTTTTTAAATGGTGATTTAATTTAGAATGCTGAGGCTCTTCAGAGCTGTCACTTCCAGTGCCCTGAGTTTCTGCTTCCACTCAAAACAGCAGCTGTAGCTGCAAGTCATGGAGATCTTACTTTAAAATGATAGGCCTAACTTCTCAAGAATGCCCCAGTGTCTGTTAATGAAATTACCTTGAAGTTCTTATGAGGAGGAGCCCTGTAGTATCTGAGTTGCTTCAATACATTTTCCCAATGTCCCAAATCTAACCTCTCAGGAAAAAAAAGTCTATAGATCTGATTCTGAGCTCTCTCTTACACTAGGGTAAATCAGGAGTTACTCCACTGAAGTCAATGGAACTACATTATTTTTTGTGACCTTGAGAGCACACTGAAAGACTCACCTATTTTCCCATGTTTTTTTTTTTCTAGGGGAAGGATGTAAGAAGGGGTTTGATAAGGGTTGACTGGGTTATGGAACAGATGAATGGGAAGAGTTTGTTTTACAGTTGGCATGGCCTTTTTATGGAAGTTCTGCTGCTGTCTTCATTATTATTACCCACATCATCACTGCTTTACTAATCAGTATATCTTTAATAATAACTAATACATTTATAGTAACAATATCATTATTCATTCATTCATTCATTCATTGATTCATTCATTCCTCAAATACCTTGAACAGGAAGGACAAGATTTTTCAAACCTCTGAAGCCTAGGGAGAGGGGTGGCTTCAGAGCCTGAGCTCCAGCCCAAGCCACAACTTCAAGGCGCTGTCTACTCAGCTATTTTTAGAGCACTAGTGTGAACCTTGCTAGCCCAACCCAGGCTGGGAGGCTTGCTCATGCTTGCTCCAAAATGTTGTGTAGACATACCTTTGATGTTAGGCTCCTAAATAAGTGACCTGATTTGCAGAGGTACTGAGCAGCTGCCACTTCCTTTGAAGTTGTGTGACTTCCATTGACTCTGCTCCCAAACATCTGACTAGAGCATAGATTTATATTTTTAATTTTTATAATATACGTGGCACTAATACATTGCAACCTGGCTCCCTGTAAAATCTAAAAATCCCTGATAGAATCTCATAAAGACACTATAGGTTGTCTCAACTTAGTCTTTGTAAGGCACCTCAATGTCATGGGGATGAGCTCCAGTTAAATTCTTGTAGAAATAAATAATAATAATAATTAATAATTAGTAATAATTAATACTAGCAATACTCAGCATTTATAGAGTTTTACAATTATAAATTTCAAACCTGCAAGCCAAAGCTTACTTCACCTTTTGACTCCAAAACAAAAGTAGCCTCATTTTCAGAGGTGCTCTGTATATATAGATACACTGAACTCAAGAGAAAATTATTGATCAGCACAATATGTAAATCTAATTAATTAAATAAGTGAAATGTAAAAAAAGATACTCTAGTCCAACATTTGGGACCCCTGTACATTTTAAATCCTCGCAAAGTCAGTGGAACCTATTTTTGTTCTTTTAAAATCCTTTTTTGGATTTCGTATAATGGGATAATTACAACATTTTATGTTTTTAAATGAACAACGGTGTAGACTGTCTAATAAAAAGGTTGTAATACAATTTAAATTTGCTCTACTCTTTGAAGATAAACTCTTGCTAGGTAAATGTTGGAAGCAAACCTTTTTTTCATCCCAAATCTGAAAACAATCTGTCAACACTTGTTATGTTTAAACTGCTAAAGTCCATCAAGGGAAACATATACATTTTAAAATTGTTTGAATTTGTATTTACAAGTTACTGTAGACAGCAACAATTCTGTACAGGCAAAACAGACATTTAAACATATGCATGTATCTATAAAATATTTATATGTAAATACACATTCAGATATATGCAATAGCATAAATGCTAGAGATTGGGTATTGAAATATCTGAAGGCACAGACTTGCTAGGGACCTTTAAAATATCTGGGTCTCACAGATACTTAATCTGCTCATTATATACAATTATGGTGGCTGGGATATTTGCTGTCCAAATCTATGCTGAATTGCCTATCAGGAATAAGTACTGATAGTGGTATTGCTGATGTGACATGACTTGATTCAATGCAAAGCGACACGACCTGAGGTGCTAGAGAGAACACAGCTCTAATGTGCATCCTGGTATCACTTATGCAGCATGGACATTGGAGTATGCATCAGAAATGACCAAACTATCTTTATAAACAAGGTGTAGAATGTCTAATGTGGTTAAATTGGAACCATAACCTCAAATCCACAACCTGAGTTTACACTATCAAAAAAACTGTGTATGTGATATCAACAGCAAAGCAGTTAAAGAACAGGCACCATTCCCATAGCTATGCACCCTATTATAGATATGACTGATGAAGATGATAGTGCATGAAGTGAATGGACACCATTCCCGCCACATTGATCTCTGCTCCTTTCACATAGAAAAGAAAAGAGGAGAAAGAGGATTGGGAAGAGGAATACTATTTGAATCCAGTCCTCGGCCCCTCTCAGGACTACGCCTTATGTTTGACAAAAAGAAAAGAACAAAACTAGAAAAGAAAGTAAATATATATTTTCAGGTAGCTACGTGGATACTGGAAACAACGATGAGTAAAAAAGCATTTAGAAATAGTAGCTGACAGAATGCCTTAGAATGACAACATTGGGCACCTACCTCCAATAATGTAAGTTCCTGGATGTCTAAATTTACTTATTTGTTACAGGCCAAACCTTCATCGGGGTAAACTGGTGTAGTTCCATTTATGTTACTAGAGCAGCATTCTTTACCCCAGTTAAAGATGTGGCCCTTTAAGGTTAACCACTCCCTTCAAAACCAGATTTCATCCTTACATGTGGCATAAACTTACTGTAAACATAAGAAAAGCAGTACTTGTGGCACCTTAGAGACTAACAAATTTATTAGAGCATAAGCTTTCGTGAGCTACAGCTCACTTCATCAAATGCATCCGATGAAGTGAGCTGTAGCTCACGAAAGCTTATGCTCTAATAAATTTGTTAGTCTCTAAGGTGCCACAAGTACTGCTTTTCTTTTTGCGAATACAGACTAACACAGCTGCTACTCTGAAACCTGTAAACATAAGAAGTCTGACTCTCCCCTAACTTACAGGGGTTTTTACATGAGTGTAATTCCACCGACTACAATGGAACACCTGCTTATTTACACCAGTGTTAGTGAGAGCATTAGGACCAAGTACCACAATTCTACACTTTTCTAAAGTAATTTATATATAAAGTAGGGATATATGCTAAGGGAATCGCCTAAACTTTCTGAAGAGGGTAAAATCACTTAAATTCAACTTAATGCAGTTCCTTGATTCCTAAGCTGGTCTATTTTAGAATGCTTTATCAAGCTTCTGAAAGATGCTTTCTACTCAAGAAAAATGGTTACCATAGGGCTTCCTTGTTGCCAAAAAAATAAATCCTCATTAAAAGGAAATTGCCATTTGTCCTCTTGGATAAGAGGCTGGCACTCAAGTATCAGCCATTTGGCTGTAGCAAGGTGTCACACAAGAGACACAACAAATTAATCCCTTTAATCTAAATCATTTATTTGCCTTTAATTTAAATGTACAAATGGAATGTGTACATGTAAATTTGATCATTTGCAGGCTCAAGTGATAATGTGCCAAAAACTATGTGGATGCAAATAGAGGCCACACTGAGAAAATGTCATCCTTTATGTCTAGATATCTGAGTAAATCTTTCTGAAATGTTTTGCCTTGTAATACAACCAATTATTTAAATACACACACACTCTGCACTATTTCATTGAAGACTGGTTCACAAAGCAGAATATTATGGAGAATCCAGGATTCTTCTCTCCTTTGCACACGTGTACGTGTGTGTGAGTGAAAGAAAGAACTTACATTTAATTTATATGGACATACATGTATAAATGAAATCTACAAGAAAGTCAGACAATGCCCTGGTTTAAGATTATAAACTGAATGATGTGATGAAATCTTTGCTACGTTTTCCACTCTTGGAACATAACATTTATAATGTAATAATCTCACATAATGGACCTGCTATATAAGCCAATGGGAAAACTTCTGTTGACTTCAACAGGAGCAAGGTGACACTCTTAATATTTTTTGCACAACACTAGAGCTATGGGGAATCTGTGCCTTTTATCTGGCTTCAGCTCCAAATTCAGGTTCACCAAAATTCACATATTTATTTTTGCCAAACCTAGGACAAGATTCAAGCACACTACAGTTGAGTTTTGAGTGCACCATAGGCCAATTGCTGGTAAAGATAGGGACCAACCAAAAAGTTCTCATCTGATTCAAGCTGGAGTATATTTTGGATCTGGCGCAGTTCCTTGTGGAATCTGCAACTCAGTCTCTTCAACTGAAGAATTTTCCAGGTTACTCTTGGGGACATTCTGCACAAATAAATAAATAAATAAATAAATTCTGCATACAATATTTTAGAATTCTGCAAATTTTTTTTGTCAAAATAACACTACATAATCATGCCAGTTTCAATTATTTTGGTAATTTATTTCAAAATACCTGTCAGCAAGTATGTCTGTAACAATACAGACACACACAAAAATTCCCCCAGCAGTAGAGAGTTAACAAAACCCCTATGACAACCTAGTTCCTTTTTCTCTGCCCCATTCCCCCACCCATTGTGCCAAGCCAGGGGGACAGATACCTACAACCCCTCCCCCCCAGAGCCCAGCCACAGTGCCCCCCCCTTCCAATACACCCAAAACCCCTTCCCCCCCAGAGTCCAGTCGTGGGGTCCCCTGGCCCAGATACCCGTACCCCTTCCCCCCAGAGCACAGCCGTGGGGGCCTCCAGGCCTAGATACTCATACCCGTTCCCACCATGATCGCTGTGGGCCTGCCCCCTCTCCCCCCCCGAGCCCAAACGTGCCCCCCCCGGGCCCAGATACCTTCCCTCTGCCCCCTCGGACCCTCGAGCCTGATGCTCAGTCCCAGGTTTGCACGGAGTTCCCTGCACATCGCCCTCACCTTCCCTCAGGGCATGCTGGGAACTGCAGCTGCCAGGAACCCTCTAGCTCCCTTCCCCTCCCGCCAGCAGTGTCTTCTATGTGCAAGCTGGGCTCTGCCAGGTCCAGTGATTCCTAGTGGCGGCCAGCAAAACTGCAGCCCATTTCTGTGGGGGAAAGGAAATTCTGCATGCACAATGCTAATTTCTGCCAAATTCTGCATTATGCAGTGGCACAGAATTCCCCTAGGAGTATCAGGTGCTGAGCTGCGGCCCACAAGCCATACCCACAGGAGCAAAATTAAACAAAAACTTTACCGGGTGTCAAAGACATTAAAAGACCTATCTCCAAATTCTCGTTTTGGGTGGAAAATGTGCAATTTGGTGGGAAACCAGTTGAAACTCAGTCTCTGATGAATTTTGCTTTGAATTTTTGGGTTCATTCAAATCTCAAAATTCAGAACAAAACTTGAGAGGCCTGAACCCATACAAAACAAAACTGACTAAAGGGTTTGCCCGAAGCCCTGTGAATGAAAATCACAGTCTGATTAAACACATATAAGAGCCAAACTGTGGCTACCACAGAACATGTGACCTGAGTGAAGGCAGACGGAAAGGCAAGGATGCTGGGAATTCCTTGCCCAAGTAATATTCTGATGCAGGATGCAGCCATTGTTTAGTTTGGCCAAAGTTGTATAGAGAGGGGTGGGAAGGTGACTTTTCTCTGCCTCCAATACATTGGACAATGCCTGGGGAACATCTGCTCCTTGTTTTCCAAAGATGGAGCAATGAAGGCCTATAAGCATGCTCTCCCCCCAATATCAACAAAGGTGTTACATGACTGCCTCTGCTGTATAAAGGTATAATGCCTCCAGCCACTGCCTCTCAGATGCAGCAACATCCTGTTGCCTCCACCTCTAGAAGCTTTAGTTTGGCTCTAACTATACTACAGGGTGTACACATACTGGAGAGTATATTAAGATGCCCTGTATAGAGACTGGATCAATTAAAACACAGAAAGTCCACAGCTTCTGCACATGTAAACGGATGGATATGTTATCCTCATCAACAGCAATCTCACTCCATAAAGGTACATGTAAAATGATACTGAGTGTATCTCTATCATGACAATGTCCTTCCCCGCCACAATTTTCTACAGAAGAAGAAATTCTGAAGGTTAATGCTGTAATGGAGCCACGTACAAAGAGTTTCTGCAGAGAACCCTCCTTCTCAGTCACTTCCTTCTGATCTGGTGTCAGCAAGCAGCCTGCTCCCAAAACGAGCTGTAAGTCCTGACACAGATGATGCACTGCCAGAGCTCTATTAGGCATTCTGCAAGGGGCTGGGGCTGGCTCAGTTTCATCCCTTAACAGTAAGGTAATTCCAGGTGGAGTTTTGTTAATGTTCTTTTGATAGGAACACAGTTTACCAGCTATTCTAATTCTATCAGTGTTCCTAGAAGCTTAATATTTTTTGCACAACCGTATCTATATCCCATATTTCCTCTAAGAGCTGCATTCTTTTTTTCATTCACTGTTTCTCCTCGGGCTTGTTCTCCATTTTATTCCTTTACTCTGATCTCCTTTCTCTCATCTACCTTTCTGCAGTCTTGGACCTGATTACAAATTAAGTTTGCCATCTAGGAGTTCAGCAAAGACAGCACTAAATCTGTGTTCATAAGGGTGTGGTGTGGCCATATTAATTCCTAATTAATTTCAAAGCTGTATATGTATACATTTTACATTTTCAAAATTAAAATATTGTCTAATGATTTGGTCACATGTACAGCATGAAATTTGACAATAGTAAATGGAAATACTGTTCAAGGTACATAGAGCAACTGTTTGTTGCAATCTAGGACTTTGCTACAGTATTAACACTGTGCTACATGCACAACTTCACTGCAACAAAGCAGATAAAACTGAGGTCCTCTCACTCCAAAAGCACAGTCCCCTACTATCTGAGGTAAAAAACAACTGCTATTAGCAGTACAAAAATACAACATACAAGGATGAGTTATAGAAAATTTCCCATAAAATCCCTACTCTGAGGATCTTACAATCTAAGGCCACAGTCCTGCAAAGACTGCTTAAAGTTAAGCATGTGCATAAGTCTTTGCAGGATCATATCCTAAATATGAGGCTTGTTCTAGCATTATTTTCTGATTGTGTTTACCTGACAGCCAAACAGACTGGATACATTTAAAATCTAATGATTTCAGCCCAGAAGTAAATTATTCTGTGTGATCTTAAGGCAGTCATATGGGGTATAAATCATGGCAAATTATGGGCCCTTGTCTCTCTGTGTCTTGTACGATGTCGAACACAATGTCAGCACTTCAAAAATAATACATAAATTATTTGGTATTTTTAATGGCTGACAGCACAGATGGATGAAATTATAATGATCATTTATAATAATTTCAGCTATGTGCACTACCAGAGAAGATCTACTCACAGATATTCACCCAACAAATTCTGCTACATGTGCAAAACTATCTACCATCTTTTTCTGCAGCAGCTTGGCTAACAACCTGAAAAGCTGTAACTTTTTCATTAAATCCCACATTATTACCTTATTGTATATAGACTCTTGTTCTTCCATAAGGCACTGTCAGTAGATAGATAGATGAATTTCTTCATGTTCTAAGTATTTTCTACTTTTATCTATTGACCAGATTCACAAAATATTTATGGTCCCTTCAGGCACTCTTCGTGCGTTACAAAACAAAGGATTTTTGTGCTAAAAATAATATAAGTTCCAAGCTTCTGAGTCCTGACTCTGATTTCCCTCACACTGGAGTAAATCTGGAGTAATTCCAATGAAGTCAGCAGAGTTACTCTATCTTTAAACAGGTATAATGGGATCAGAATCAGGCCCCTTGACCTCCTATACATACTACAGATTTTATATAATAGGATGGCATTTTCATTTAAAATTCTGGAATCAGCCGATTACACTAATGTTTTACTTGAATCAAGTTTTCCCAATGTAAGACCAGCCTCTTTTCACACTTATGTCAGTGTAAATTAGAAATAATTCCAATGAAGTCATTATATAACCAGTGAGAGATGTGAGTCAGGCCCATTGAGTGAGATACTCCTCCTTGCTCTGGTCCCTTTTATGCTGGGTAGATGAGCTGGAGCAGCATAAAGAGGTTCTAAAAGCCCCATTTCCAGTTGAGGAATGATTCCCTTGGGACAGGCACTGCAGAAGAGGGCCAAAAGGCTGTCCACTGTGGATCCCTTTGCAAGCACTGATGCGGGGGGCATGCCAGAAGTGGGGCTGGGGCAGGAGGGCCATGCCCAGGATGGACAATCCAGGTAGCCTGGGGAAGCTGCTATAACTTACACCAAACATCACAAGAGTTGTGACCAGTCAGATACGAGGATAAGTGAGTGGGGAATCTCACTACATGTATCAACAGGGGGTCCCTGCCACATGGACCACAAAAATAATTCTCCCTAATTTACAGTCCACGTGTACTTCTGCATATTTTTTCTTCCTTGTGGATGCTTTTTGGCTTGATTCGAATAGCATCCTACAGACTAGTTCTTAAAAAAAATCATGCACAAGCAGATTCTAGTCCTTTAAGAAAGAAAATATGTGAGAGGCATTATACTTATAAATATCACAAGTACATTATCATCTCCCTGTGGATTTCACTCTTAGAAACCTGGACATAGAAGAACTCGGGCCACCGCAATTATGCTTGCAAGAGCTAAATGAAGGCAGGCTTTGGCAGAAAAAGACATTACTTATATATACATAACTGTAAAAATGCTTCCCTTAGAATATAGTATATGCATCCATTTCTACTCACCAAACTGAGAACAGAACATTGTCTTGGAAAAACCTCAAGATAACAGTTTGAAAATAAGGCAAATGACTCCTATTGTGAGCATATAATGCCCTTTCCAAATCCCTTTGGCCATGATTTTATCTCAAACTATTTCAGTGCTTAATTCTAGTTTTCTGTAGAAGGGAAGGGGCCAAATTCAGGTGTAGTGTTAACAAACACAACTCAGTTGACTTCGAAGAAGCTGCACACATTTTTACGAGGTCCAAACTTCAGCCAATAACTGCAGGGAAGATCCCTGGAACTGGGCTAAACAATCACTTATTGGATGGGTTTGGCACTGCAAGACTGCGGTAGCATTAGCTAGATTTTGATTGAACAGAAAATGCAGGTACTGTTCAGTCTTTTCCCATTGAATTCCCTTCCCTTCCCCAATACTGATTAGCAAAGTCTACTATCTTCCTGATTAAAATGTAGATGCAGTTTATATGCTGTTCAAAGAACAGAAACCTAGGCCACAAATAAAGAAGAGGCAGGTGACATATGCAACCCCACTAGCTTTACATTCTGAACCACATTAGGCCACATTGCCCATCAGACAACCCATAACAAGATGCTTGTGGACTCTTACTTCTAGAAGAACTGGCAGATCTATATATCTATTACTGGGAAACCAATGATTTAATGTTTTCTTATATAGCATCAGTCTTTTGAAAAATAAAAGTTACATTATAAACTAATACAAAAGTTGTTTCTCTTGCATGACTCTAAGAGCCATGTTTTCTGCTGAGCCCACCTTGCACTGGCATAGCAGAGAGAGGTGTTTGCCAATTATGACTCCCTTATTCTCTCTCTGGCCTCTCGGGACCATATGCCAATTGAAGATTACAGGTTGTCCAGCTACTGTCACTGTGCCAATGGCTTCAGGAGTCATCTCTGCCAGCTTTACACATCCCCACACACGGGTATCCCGAGCCAGGGCTTTATGGTAGATTTCCCGTCCCCCGTGCCACACGAGAGGTGCAAAAGGGAGTAGAGCAGGGCCACAAATTCAGCACCAAATATCTAACTGGGCCTGATTTTCATCTCAGTTAAACTGGTGTAACCCAGAATAATTCTTAAAACAGTTACTCTGGGTTAGCACCAGTGTAACTGAAGTCAGGTGTAGTCTTCTGCTCTTACAGTCAATGATGCACACAAACTCTAGAAATGGATTTCCTTTCTAAGAACCACGGATCAATGTAAGTAAATGCAACTGCATGGAAGTTAACAGAATTTCACCCACTTACTGTGGGCTGGAATTTGACTCCTTGACAATAGGTACTGAAAAATTAATTGCAAACTTCACAGATATTAAAGCATGTTGGAAACAGGATACTTTATACAGTAATTACAAGTTTATTTCTCAGTAATTTACACTAGTGAGAGTGAAAACATCTTTTCACTGGTGCCTGTGACAGCAATAAATCTCTTCTCACTGGCATTTGGGAAAGCAACATGAGCCTTTCACTGAGTTCATTTAAAAGGAAAATTCATGGTTAGAAAATTAACATTTAAAGTGTGAATATGAAAAACTTTCCATACAGTGAATTTCTATGAACTTTGTTCAGACACCACACTGGAAGAGGGACAGTCCTGTGATAAAAGCACTTGCCTACGGCTCCAGAAATTAGATGCAGTTCCCAGATCTTCCACAGACTTCTTGTATGATCTTGGCTGAGTTACTTTAATCTCTTTGTGACTTGGTTTCCCATCTGTAAAATGGGTATAAGAATGCCCCTTTTCTCCGTTTCTTGTCTATTTAGATTGTATCTTTGGGCTAGACTACATACACCTGCTCCAAAATAACAAAAGGCATGAAACAAATTTCGATATTTCAGGGCAGATCTGTATGTGGGCCAGCCCTTAACATGCACTGCACAGCACTTGGCAGAAGGGGTCCCCATCTTGACTGGGGCCTCTAGGCACTACCTGAATACAAATAATAAGTATAATCAATAGATGGTATGTTCGTACGGAGATGGGAGAGGGTGGGTTAGCACTCAAGGAATCAGCAAAAGTCAGTCATCTAATACAGATGGACTTTAACTAAAAAAACAGACAAAATTTTAATGAAAACTGCAATTGGACATTTCAAAGTGGTTTCCTAAAACAGAAGGGTCCCTATTGGAGGCTGCACTGTATTTCATATGATAGACTACACGTGTCTTGATCACCTGCTGTTTGTAAATTAATTGATTTCACTTTGCTGATTTATATGTTATTAGAACCTCTTGAATAAATGAAAACCTTGTATTCTCTCTGAGGTTGTCATCTGAAAATATAAATATATTCTCCAGAAAATACTAATTTTACCATTAACAGTCCAGACACTTGTCATAAGATAAATCAGCTGTTCAATTTACCACTGAATCTTTCTATCCACACTGAATCCTTTCACTTCTTCTGGCTCTTTGTTTATTGCAATGCTTCCGGTAAATGGCAGACACAATACCTTGATTTTATCAACCTATATGTTTATAATGAATTATCTTTACTCATACTATGCCGATTTAAGCTGTAGATCTATTGTTGACCTCATCAAGCAGAAAAGACAACACATTTTATAAATGAGTCTTATTACACAGCTGTTACAAATAACAGAAAATCAGAAAAAAATTCAAATAACCCACAACAGCCGAACTGCAGTGTGTCACAAAACTGCTTATAATTGGCACTAACTGGCACCCAGGTTTGTAGCCACAGCAGAGAGAGCTGGGATTGAATGATTATAGACCCTGAGGCATCCTCCCTCACAATGGTTTCTCCAGAAAAGGGGTAGTGCTGACTTCGCAGAGGAAGGGGACATTGCTACTTTCCCTACTGTGTCTGTTCTGTGGATAGAGGACTTCATTCTCCACAGGGCTGATTCTGTCTTCCACCAGTTTTAGTACAGTATAACTTCACTGATTTTAATGGAAGCATAATCTGCAGATTAGCAGCAGTGCTGCAGGGGCTGGCCCTGCTGCCCGAGCCCTGGGAATGGGCATGCAGAAGAAGCTGACCATCTCTCCAAACCACACCCATCCCAGAGCCTTGGTTGGCAGGAGAGCTGGCAATAAAATCCTGCCCTTACTTCCCCCTGCCAACTATCCTGCAGCGGGAAGATGGATTGCAGTTGGAGAAGAAACTGTGCAGGCTGCAAGAGACGCCATGTAGGAGATGAACTCAGGGCTGGGGGACAGGCCCAGCAAGCAACTGAGCAACTGAGCATGGGATACTTGTAATCTGGCATCACATGTAAGAATTGACCAAAGCCCCAGGGGAAGGAGGTGCCTGAATCACGGATCGAGGAGCTGAGGTGGGAGAGGAAATTGAAACTGTTTGATGGATGAAGGTAAAGTTCCTTTCTGGCCTGAGGGATTTATGCCCTACTCCCTTTGATTGGGCTCTGAAATAAGATTGAAGTTCTATACATGCTAATAAAGGTGCGTGTGTGTAGAGTGAGGACATAGATATAAAGAGTCATGCTTTAAGGAGCAACTAGAGAACAACTTCCTAACCAGGAGGTTTCTACCTTATTAAGCTTCCCGCTGCAACACATCTTGGTGATCTCTGGCAACTGGGGACCAGAAACTCTACAGCCACTTCACAATCTGTGCATTGGAGTGATTTCTGCCTCATCAAAGGTTGTAAGAGCTTGGAACAACCTAGTACAGAGGAGAGCCCTCCCCTACCACAGCAGTGATTCCTGACTTACATAAATGTCAGTGAGATAAGAGTAAGGCCCCATGACTTTACATCGAGCAACTTAAAAAAAATGAATAAGTAGATAAACAAATGAATAAACAATATAATAGAACACATGCAAAACAATACAAAGGGAGGAAAGCTGTGGTTTCTTTACCTGGGAACATGTAAGCAACCCTATATCAAAAATATCTTGGAAGCAGAACTACAAAAAGTAATGGCAGCAAAAGGAAAACAAACAGAAACCATTATAAATAAAGAAATCACATTGGGATCAGTCCCTCTATGGACCTGAATTTAACAGGAATTGAGGGTGTTCAACATTTCCAGAAGTTGCTCAGCACCTTGTAGATTGAGCCCTGAAAGGGCAAGAATAAATATGTGTGAAAGAACGGCACAAGGGCAGATAAAAATCCTTCTGTGCTCACAGAGTGTATTAAATGCAGATTGCTCTATAAATTTTAACTAAAGAATAACAGCCTAATATAGGCCACTACCTAATATAGCAGATCTGATATATCAAAGAAAACACAAAAAACATGTTGTATGTACATTTTGGGAACGTTCCCATTATCCAAGCGGAACACAAGTAAAAAATATTATATAGAGATTAATCTTACCAAAGAGAAAGAAAATGACAGGACTTGAATTATGCTTACAGACGCAAAGCACCACTGAGCAAATACAAGAAATAACTAATTCTAACATATCAACACTTGGTAGGAAAGGGAGGGAAGAACATAAAGAAAGAGGCAGCATCACAGGAATGTCTGAAATGACAGGAATTATTTTAAATCAGACTCTCAATATACAACATCATAAAACCCCTAAATCCTGGGTTAGGGATAGAAGAGAGAAAAATATAGCTACATCAAAACAGTCATGTATTTCTGACATTTGTCTGAATATCATGCAGCCTATCCTGCTGTGTGGAGGATCTAGAGGAAAAGGTGATAGGCATATATAAGTCAACTATATAAGAGATGAGCCTTTACTCTATATGCAGGGATCTTAAAAGTATTCAGAATAAATCTACACACTTTTTTGCTAGTATTATTTTTAGTTTTACAAAATAGCAGGATAATTATTCTAGGCTATTTTACATTAGAAAAGAAGAAAAACATGTGATAATGCATCACTAAAGTCTACATCCTGTTTAAAAATAGCCTTTAAAATAAATACAATGAGCCTGTGTCACTGTTACCAAGATAGCTGCTAAGGCTGGTTGGGAATTTTTTGACTAAACCTTTTTTTGCCAGAAAATGCAGATTCCTCAAAACCATTTGTGGGACAAGATCAGTTCTGATGTATTTTCCATTTCATAAAAATCTTGAAAAAAGTTTTGTAGTTGTTGCACTGTTTTATTTCGACAGTTTTTAAAACTGGGATGAAATTATTCTTTATTTTGAAATCTGAATTCATTTATAGTAAAAAAATGTAAAAAAAATTAAAAAGCCAGAATAAAAAGTTTCAAAATAATTGAAACTAAACGTTTTGATTGATCCAGTCCAAAAATTGTTTTGCATTTTTGGTTCACAAACATTTTTGAGACTTCAACTTTTCATCCCGATTAGGGCTGGGAAAAGTGTTCAAAATCTTGGAAATGCTCATGGGATAGGAAATCCTTCTTCCTGCCCAGCCCGCCTGTTCTGTTTCTAGTCTCTCTGAATGAATCACCTCGTGTTTTAGGTCTCGTGCCTTTACCTTTCTTGAGGTGGAATTTTGCAATTTTTCCACACTTGGTAATGTGCATATTAACTGCGATTACCCAGCAAGTCCAGCTGAGTTTGGACACCTGCAGTTCTTCCCTTCAGGAGTCTGTGACCAGAGCTATACAGTAATCAGACAGCCTTTTGGAAACCAAAGTACTGTTTATTTTGCAGTAGGAACACAGTGTTTAGAGAAAAAAGATTTTAAAACAATAAAGTCTACACATGGCTATCTTCCCTAAAGCTCTGTCATACCCTGATGGTAATTTGGGCAGACCTAACCACCAGATATCCACAGTGTGTCCCTGTGTCTCAGTTTGGTTCTCCTGAACAACTACAGTCTTCTCTTGAGAGTTTAATCTTTAATCTTTAACTCTTTAATCTTCCCAGAGTTCTTTAGTTCTTCTGTGTTCCTGGGCTTTTGCCCATCTGGTCTAAGCCAGGCCTGTAGCTGCAGCAGGATATTGAGAATCCATAAAACCAGTAGTTCTGGTATTGTCCCTTCACGATTCTCAAATGTTTGCTAAGCAGTAGCTTATTTTGAGCCATTTTTCACCTTTCCGCCCATTTTCCAACACAGCCCTCTGTTGAGTTAGCTCCACGTATTCATCAAGCAAACATACAGTATTAATAAATTATTACAGAGCCATTCCAGATCCATCACAACCCTCTTTTCAAATATGGGTGCCTTAAAAGGATGTTCAATTTCCTCCCTGGGATGCTGACATCAACATTTAGGACCATAAAATGGACAATTAGGTGCCTGATCCAAAGCCTAGTAAAGTCAATGTGAGTCTGTCCACTGACTTAGATGGGATTTGCATCGGGCCCTAAATGTCTAACGCCTCAATTCAGGAAAGCTTTTAAACATACATTTAACTTTAATGATGTGCTTAAGTCCCACTAACTTCAATGGGACTACTGCCCTTCCTTTAGGCATCCTATTAAGGCACGTCCATTTGAAATCTTAATTTCTAAATTCAAAATGATCTGTAATTAAAAAATAATTCTTAAAAAGACTAACCTCTGCCATTCTTCATTGACATCTCTGGTATTTTGTAGTAGTGTAGCTCTGTAAAACTACCATATTGTCCAATATCACAACTGGAAAGAGACTCAGTAAATCTGGACCCCTGGTCTTTCCACTAAAGCTCTATTTATGCTTATAAAAGAGTAAAGAAAAGATTTAATCTCCTAGAAGGAACAGCTGAATTTAAACCTATTATAGCCACTATTACTAACAATAGTACAAATATTTATATATCTGCTCATCACAAACTTTTAAAGAAGGGGTCAATAGTCTCCCTCTCTGGGAGTTCATAAAATGTTCAAAAGCAAAGCAACAAAATTACACCAAGTAAATCAGTCAGATGCAGATGAAATCACATTCCATTTCAGAGGAAACACAAAACAATCCTACAATCTTCTGAATGTCTCTTTAATGCAGACATCTTTCAAGAACTTTGTAAACTAGCATTCAAACAGCAATAATTCAAAGAACACCGAAAACAGCTTATTTCAGGTAGAAATCACATCACATCTAAAATCGGTTTCACGTGCTGATCAGCAAGCAAATAGGTGAACCATCTGGGTAACACTATGATGTTTTCCTCTCTGGTTCCTGCTTTTCTTAGAGCATTAAGGTCTGGAAACTCAATTTGTTTTACTATTACATTACCTATATAGGGTGGTCTCTAGTTAGTTGGCCCACCATTGTGCCAAACCTTAGTCCTTGAAAAAACATCCATTTGATATCTAGGAATTATCAGCCAAAAAAGAAAGCAAAATCTATCTTGAATTAATACAAGTTCTTCCCCCACAACCCCCCATCATTACTTTCTGGAAAATTGATCCAAACACTGTATATTATAAACAGAACTTGTTTTAGTGTTAGGCAATAAGGAATCCATTCATCAAATTGAAAGGTAAAGAAATTGCCTTTTTACTTTTGTAATGTTTTAATATGGGACCTGTTATTAAGAAACATAGTTTAAGTCACTTCGTAAAGGGATTGGTCCTTCTTTAGAGACTCGGACTCAGGAGATCTAGGTTCAACTCCAAGGTCTGCCAAAGACTTCCTGTGTGACCTTGGGAAAGTCAATCTGTCTGTGACTTAGGGCTTGTCTAGATGCATGGCAAAGCATGCCAAAGGGATGTGATTCTTGAAATACCCTAGTGTGTTGCACTCTAGCTGCTCTGCATAGATCCTGCTGGTGTGCTCGAAAAGGTAGTCATGTGAACTAAGTTAATGCGAACTAGGTACCTTTAGAGTGCGCCAAAAGGGTCTACACGGGGAAGTTCAAGCGCAACATGATAGTGTGCTTTACACATCACACCCCTCTAGTGTGCTTTGCCAGCACAATTTGGACAAGCCCTTTGTTCCCCATCTGTAAAGTGGCAATAATATACTTCCTTTCTCTCTCGCTTATTTAGAGTTTAAGCTCTTTGGGGAAAGGACAAAGTCAGATTTTGTGCTTGTTCAGTGTTTAGCACAATGGACCTTAATATTGGTTGGGGCTTCTAGGTGCTACTGTAATACAAACACATTGCCATCATCACCTTTTTTTGTGGAAGTGGCTGAAGGTTATAAAACCAGTAGGATGGCTGATCATGGAGACACATTACTGATGCTCCAATAAGCTGAAGCAAACTGAAGGGAGTAAGTCCAGCAAGCTGTTGAGCTGGCAGAAGTGCTGCACCAACATACAGACGAAGGCAACAAAGCGTTGGCTGTACAAGGTATTCCATGGGAACCTTTGGAAGCATTTCTGTTAGTGGCTGGTAGTTTAGACTGCCTTTATCGTCTTCTAAGTGCCACTCTTAAGCACGCTCAAATTGGTAGAGCCGGGCAAACAGCTCATGATAAATACATTTATTCCATGCATTTTACCTCCTTTTCTCTTCATGATTTGTCTTGGAACAAATCATGAATTCCTTGAATTTACAAGCTATACATAATCAACTGCCCAATAATTCTGACAATTAATCCTTGCTGTAGATTGCTAACCAGGTCTGTAGATTGCTAACCAGCAGGTCTTTGCTAAAAGTTGAGATCCAAGAGTGTAGCAGGTGTGAGATGTAAGAAGCAAGGCTCTACCCTGATAACAAATGGAGAGGGTGGATTTCATTTCTTTTATGTGTCTGGAGTACAGGAGAAATGAAATCCACCCTCTCCATTTGTTATTAGGGTGGAGCCTTGCTTCCCACATCTCGCACCAGCTTCTGCAACGAGGGACTGAAATAACATCTGACAGTTGCACAGGGTGTTGGGGGCCACTGGATCCAATGGATCCAATGTTTCTTCCCCTGCTGCAGTCCAGTCCCATTACCTATTTTCAATGGTGTGAAGGGGGAATGCAGGCACTCATGGTGACTTCTCTACCTGTGGTCCCTCAATGTGGAGTTTAAGTGGTGCTGAGGGCCTTGGACTAGTTTTTTGCACCATGGGAAAATTTCAGCCTTTCTTAATAAGCCAAGTTAAATATTGCTCCTGTGCTTTTAGGTTTATTAACTAATAACAGATTTTTAAGCAACATAAAGCTCAAGTGTTTTGGAAAAGCACTTTATTCTCACTTGGTAATGTTTTTAACACAGTGATTTATCACTGCTACCAAGGAAAGAAAACAACCAGTGCAGAGTATTTGGACCAAGTCCCAAAGCATTTGATCTGGATAGCCTGCTGGCATTTTTAAAGACAGAGTACCTATTGTCTTGTATGTCAAAAGTAATACAATGTGTACCTTTTCACTTTAATCATACAAATTTGAGCTGCTGAGAATAGCACAGAACTATTCAGCACCTCTCAAGCAACAACTGGTCAACACCATGGGCTAATTAGCCAGTTTTGCTGTCCTGCAATCAGGGCAATATTTCCAGGATCAGATCCTCTCTTACTGCACCAGTGATTATCTTTTTTTTAAATACCACTAAGATCATATAGTTTTGCACATGGAGCTTTGCTGATTCACACCAGCTGAGGATATGGGCCACTGTTTTTCCTCTGCAAAAGTTTGAGGGGAGAACAGAGACTATAGAGGAGCCCAAGCCACAGAGTTTCAGTTCAGATCCCTGATACAAACTTTCCCAAAGTTCAGTGGCATTGAGATCTGTGTGAGAGTTGATTCCCACCTCGCACCAATTTGACACTTATTTATCTCCTTTCTGTGGAGTTATTCCTGATTTCCACTTTCGTTAAATCAGAATTAGGCCTCTGGGCTTTGGTTCAGGTCTGTCTCTAATAAAGACTGGAATAATACTGCAAATACAAAAAGGAAAATATGATCAGGTGTATTTTGCAATCAATTTTGCAAAGAATATTGACAAGTATTGAACATATTGAGCAGTGCTCCCTTGGCCAGTTTGATCCATTGACCAGTTTTGGATGTAACTGAAGTCCTTATAAGGGATGATTATGGATGGAAATATTAATTAAAACAGATATAGGGAATCATGAACAAAACAGAATACTACATAAGGAAAAATGTTGTTTCTCATTTATTCCCTTTAGGAAGTTGTGGGTAAAGGAATTGTCTTAGTTTTATTTTATTTTACAAAGTAGTATCCAAAATATTTACTAGTGTAGATGTCTAACTCTATGACTAGTCTAAATCAAAATGGTTCTTGGGTCCATCAAAATGAGCCAGGATTATGTGAAGGAATCGACTGGGAGTTTTATGAAAAGATATGATCAAACTGTGGGTGCAAGACAACTTTTCACTGATTCTCAGATCCTAAAAAAGTGAGGGTCACTTTGAGTTATAGATCTGTCTCAGTCTTTCCTTTAAAAATCTGTTTTTGTTCATTTTAGGGTGACTGTGTATTTTTTTCCTGGTTCTGTGCAGATGACCCTTCTCCCTGCTGATAACACCACAGACAGTAACTATATAGGTAAAATGAAGCACTGGCTCGAAGATGGGTTGCTGCGACCTTCAAAAAGCATCTAAAAGACCTGCAGCTAGGGTTTAGGGGGGCGGCGCAAATAGTTTAACAGAAAATCGAATATGCAATATATGAGTTATTCCCCACAACGGTCTACAACCATGCAAAGGAAACATTTCCATCAATTTCCGTTGCATGCTTGGTCATAATCAATAAGCTATAGACACAGAGATATTTCTGAACGAATGAACAGGTCAGAGAAAGTCAGTTATCAACACTGTGGAGTGTCATTAATGCAATGTAGTTAAAAACAAAAGCAGACACACATCTGGGCATTCCAATTATAGTGTGAATTAGACTACTCTAGGGGGGTTACCGCTTCATACTAGGAGTTAGTTTTCCTTGGCAGAATTTCCATTTCTGCTAATGAGTTGCTGGGTAAACCTTGGTCAAGTTACTTATGCCCTGATCTAGCACAGCACTCAAGCACATGTTTATGTGTTATGCTAGATCAAGACCTCCTATGTCTTGGTTTACTCATCTGTAGAATGGGTATAATTGTACTTGTCTAACGCACTGGGGTGTTGGAAGGCATTAGGACATGTGGAAAAATGATGCTACAGAAGTGTGTTTATTATTATTATATCTTGAGCTAATTTGAGAGTTTAGTTTGTGCCACCACTGCACTAAATAATAGATTCATGCTGTGTAAACTTCCTAAAATCTAAATAAACAACATCCTCTAAGATAGAATGGGCCTAAAACTTTGTTCTGTGACTTGTCAGTAAAAATATAGGGCCCATATTAAACTTAATTGGAATTAATGGGTATTATTGTAACGGGGATAATGATACTTACCTCTTTTGTAAATGACAGATCTACAAATAAAGAGACTATATGAACATATAATTAATTATTATTATTATTATTATGGTCATTGTTGTTTCATTGAGAACAGAATTAGGCCTATAGGTTTTGAACTCTGATTTCTAGTAATGTCTGCATCTGGACTCTAGAAAGAAAGCATAAGAAAAAAAAATTCTGGGTAAAGTGCCTAAAGGCCAGGTTTTTAAAGATAATTAGATGTTTAAAGATACAGCTTGCTGCGCAGTGACATAATCCAAATCACCTAGGTCCCTAATTCCCATTGGTACCCATGGGAGTTAGGTGCCTATGTGCTTTGGTAAATCCCATTAGGCACCTATTTGCTCCGTGCCATCCAGTAATTCTTTTACACAGAGGAAATCCCCAAAGGGTTGGATTCACCAGGTTTTTGACTGCTTTGCGCTGCTGGTCTGGTGCCTTAGCAGATGGCTTGGGGCCCAGGATCTGGCCTGATGTTTCTCATTAGAAAGAACTGAGAATTTCAGTTAGTGCATTTCAGAAAAGCTGCAACAATTGCTGTATCATTTATCTATAGATAACTAAATGTGTGAAATTGCAGATTTAAATACTAGGACCATATTTAGAAACTGGTGACACTTGGGCTAGGTCTACACTGCAAAAAAACACCTATGGCGGCAAGTCTCAGAGCCTGGGTCAGCTGACTTGGGCTTGCACTATATGATAGCTAATAGCAGTGTAGATGCAAGACCACATCAGTTGACCCAGGCTCTCAAACTTGCTGCTGTGGTATTTCCCCCACAGTGTAGACATACCCTTGGATTCCTTTTGGAAAGGATATACCGCTACATGGCTAAGCATGCACAGCTCTTCTTGTGACACAGGCTTTCTGAGATATGGCTGGGATTTTGGCTGGTTATTTAAACTGTAGGTGAATATAGTGACCTAACCATATGGCTATATAATTCAAATATTAACTGACTGCAAAATTGATAGCAAAGGTTAATTTCTTAATGTGTTTCAGGTACTGATAGGCAAACTTGGTCTGCAGGTTTGATTAAGCATCTGAAAGTTTATAAAAGCGGCAAAGAGTCCTGTGGCACCTTATAGACTAACAGACGTACTGGAGCATTAGCTTTCGTGAGTGAATATAAGGTGCCACAGGACTCTTTGCTGCTTTTACAGATCCAGACTAACATGGCTACCGCTCTGAAAGTTTATATGATATTTATTCAACTTGTTTGGACATCCTTATCCTGGAAATCTCATGAGACGTCACACTCTTGTGAGAATTTTAGTACTTCCTGTTTGCATTTAGACTGGAAAGAGGGCAGGGGCAGCCTCTCCTGTGGTATTTCTCCATTTTCACAGCCTGGACTAGCTAGAACCAGAGAAAATTTAGGGAAAGACCACCAAATGTTTTTGTACCTACATTGTTCATGTTAGATTCAGTTTGATTTGCGGGCAAAGCCTGGAGACAGTGCTATTTAATTTGGACTGTTTTGTCCAAGCTAATTTATACAGACACAACAGCCTCTGTTAATACTGATCCCAGCCTGTATGTTGTCTTCAGACAATTTAAAAATAAAAATGGCCCAAGTCTCCTATTAGTCCTGGTCACTCTTAGAGACCACAGAATTCTTGGGGAATGACGGCACAGATCTGGTTCAATAAAATGCCCATTCTCATCCAAAAAGTAAAGAAAACACGCTTATTCCCAACATGCCCTGTGAATATGCTGCTGCAATACCATTTTGTTGACTAACCATTGTTTCCTTTAGTTATTGCTGTTCCCATCATGCTTACAGTTTGCCTACACTTTTGCATGAGAATGGGGATTTTATTGAAGTAGATTTGTCCCATCATTCTCCAACAGTTGGTTCATAACATAGTACGATAACACCAGTTTCGCAGGGTACATCTGGAATGTGTGTATCCATCTTACACTACAAGGGCATGTAAGACTGTTTTGTATCTTAGCCTTGTAATGAATTTTAAGTTTCTCGAGACCATTACTCACCACCTGAAATAAGTGTTGGAGAGTAAATGAAAATAGCCATCCCCATCAGAAAAATATACATTCATTTAATGGCCGAAACAAAATGCCATCTCTGTTGTGATAACAAAAGGTGCTTAAAGTGCTTTACTGTAGTTTCTCAATACACTTGCGGTCTGACTACTGGGTCAGATGGTGCAACAGTCCATGTAATCTCCTGAATGGAAAAAAATTAGGCTCAAAGTGCCAAATAGACGCCCACAACATAATATCAGGTAAAACAAACATATTCCTCCTACCCGCACCTCCCCAAATGTTAGAGAAATAGAGAGAAATTCCAGTCATTTCTCATTACTGTGAAGGTCAGCCTAGCTGGGAAAATTGTTTCTGCTTTACAATTCCCCAAACTGTAGAAAGCAGTTAGAGTTCTGGACAAAAACTAATGTTGCATTCAAAGGGAAAAGAGGCTGATATGGCATTGCTGCAGTAATAAGAGAATTTTTTACTCTTTCCACTTCCCTGTGAACCTAATCAACTGTGACATGAGAAAATATACTGGGCTCACCCAGCCAGAATCAGACTGCCACCTGAAAATGTCCTCAATATTCCACTGTTTGGGACTTTACAATGATCCTTCCGACATCAATTTTGTACATGTACATCAAAATGCCATTAGAAATGCTTACAAACACCTCCTGCTCACAGGCCTGCACTCAGACTCCAATCGAAGCCTGACTGTAAAGACTCCCCAGTGGTTGACTAAAGGTTTCTTTCGATTACTCATATGAAAGCATTTGGTTATGGAAAGGCATCTTGGGGGAATCTGAGGGATCTAAGGATATCTATCCTGACCTCCCCTGTAAGCTCTCTTGAATGTCATTAGAAGCAATATATAATGAAGGTGCCTTAAAATCTGCCTTCCACATTTAATTAATATCTGTTGATTTATTGCATTTCTTTGTTCTCCTTAAGATCCAACAAATAGGTTGTGCCTTTCAAGGGATGAAAATCTGTGCTGGGGGGGGCGGGGAGGGGGAAGAAAGTGGGTGGGGAAAAGAGAATGACGAGAGACTGAGAATATACACTACATACATATATACATCTCTGATATGTACAGTATACTTGAGTGTATCCATACACATGTACTGACACACACATGCTCTGCATATATGATGCAAGCATAAATGAAGTTAGACAGTCTTGATAAATGCTTGGCAATTTAACGTAATTCTTGATGACAGTTTTATTATTTCTCAGTGATGAAAAGCTGAATAAATCTAATGTGACTGCACACAATGGGATTATCTTCCTCTTCTTTTGTTCTAATATTTACAGGAAATATTACAAGTGTTTGACATATAAATTGAGCATTTGACTGACTTTAATAACCTTGTGATCAATAAGAAGTGATATTTTTATAGTCTAAGTTCAATATTTAAAGGGCCATGGGTGGAAAATCTTTATCACAGCAATAAGGCTAAAAATTTACTTTCAGAAACTATAATTCCTCTTTTTTACATTCTGTTCAGAATTGGTATTTTTAGAAGTCAAATTCTGTTCATAAAAATCTCAATTGCATTTCACATGGGCATCAAACAGGGTACAGATAGGGGGGCATTTATTTATTTTGGGATTTATTTTAACTTTATTGTCAAGAAGTTCAGCCTGTTGCTTTATTAAAATGATTTCTGATACAATATCATTTGACACATATCTCAAAGATTATTCGTTATCCTCACAAGAGACCAATTCTTTATAAAAACTCTGACCAGCTATATTCATATACAATACGTATTTCATATCTGATATCTGTGTATCCATCATCCTTTAAAAATATTTCCTTAAAATAACCTAAAACATTATATGCAAAATGGAAACAAATAAAACCCAGCACCCTCACATAAAATCTACTGCACATGCAATGCTAAGACTGCAAGATCTCTCATCCAATCAGGGAAAAGACCCAATACCACAAGACCTGTATGTCTAACCAAAAACTAACAGGCTTAAATTTGGAACACTCACAATGAATTGTTTGTGAACAACCTGCAAGCCGATAATTAACCATTATTTCAGCAAATAATTTAGAATAGCAGATAAATATGAGATAATGATAAACAGCTGGCAGCCAATTCTCAAACAGAAATTAGTCTAAATGCTTTGACTAAAGTATTCACTGTGAATTATTCATTCAGCTCTATTTGGAATCCTTTTGTTTGCAACCTGATCATCTGAATTCAAACAAGACGGACAACCACCTCAAGTGCTAATTTATAACCAAGCTTATAGACTTGAGAGCACAGAAAAACGGTCGCCAGGCATCTCAGACAGCAATGGATTGCAGGGCAGAGTAGGCAGGGTGGTATGGTGGTTCCCACTGGCCATTGACAAACCTCAGTTATTGGGGTAAATCGTCTTGGCAGGGAGTTAGGCCATTTGATTGGTATGGCTCTCAGTGCTGCACAGAACAACCATTAGGCCATCACCTCTCATTAGATCAAAAAGGTCTGGTGTGGGATGTGCACTGATTTATTCTTTCTTCTTAATGAGGAGCCTCCTTGAGAGCTCATTATCCTTGATAGGATGAAAGACCCTGGCAGAAATTAAAAAACAGCTCCCTACTGCATGGATCACACTTCACTAGTGAGCAGCCTTCGGGTAACTGCACAAGATAGCTTTTTCTTCTTAAATGTCTGGGTAATATTTGTGATGTCCAGACTGATTTTCAGGGTGGTGATGGGAGCCACATGCGGTGTGATGAGTCTTTCTGCCAGGAAGCAGCTAGCAAAACTAACATGCTCAGAACAAGAATCATTATCAGGATTTAGCTAGCGCTGAAGACAACAACAAGGACCTTTGTTCTGAATATGGAGCAAAGAAGACTAGCCCTTGCTGTTGCTACTGATCAAAGTCAGGAGCCCAAGGGCAAGCAAGGTTTACTGGGAGGTTCTGGCAAATGAGGAGCAGGCATTAGAGGGGTGGTATTTGGCCTGCTTCCAGACTTACATCCATCTGGGGTTAGCCAGAAGTCACTGGGGCCTGGATTTTACCCTTTACTTTTATCACATAACAAATAAAACACCTCAGTTATACAATCAGGCCAGATTTTCAAAACTGGGTGACTAAAGTTCGGCTTGTAGGTCTTCATTAAGGCTCCCTGGTAAGTAGCCTCATTTTCAAAAGTGCTGTGCACCCAGCATGTTTTTTCCAAAGAGCAGAAAGCCAGACAGGCAGTATTTCTGCCTTTCATTCTGGGGTGAACTCATTTACAAAGGCGTTCGGTCTCTAAAGAATCTGCATTTCACCATGTTCCCCTTGGCAAATCCCTCTCTCAGAAATAATGAGTAAAACCATTTTGTGTCGTGCACTTGATCCAGGAGTACGTTATGTAAAAAGTTAAAGAACATTTAGTGAACTGTCACATCTTTGACATCTTCAGAAAATCTGTACCCATTACTATCACATTAGGAGAAAAATATATTAAATAAAGATTTTCAGCAGCAAGCCTAAAGGCTATTATGTTATCTGTCACTCAGGAATAGGGTTCTGATACACACACAGGTACATCCCCTTGTGTGGATGCAGTTATATCAGTAAGGTGACTAGCTTATGGGAAGAGCCATACAAGTATAAAGCACCTTTATATTAATATAACTGCATCCTCACTAGGGGAGTACATAGCTGTGTAGTAAAAGCAGTATAACTTTTGTGTGTAGTCAAGGCCTTAGTAATGCAAACACACACAGGATATTGTAGAAATCTATTTGAATGACTTCTAATTTTGGAATTTACAAACAAATTTGTCTTTGTTCCTCTGACATTGATAGCCAAGGCCAAGATTTAAAAAAACAAAAACAAAAAAACACACTAGCCGAAAGTTCTGGCTCCTAAGTCCATAAATAGGTTCTTTAATAAGTCGCCTGATTTTTAAAAGTGTCGAGGATCCAGCTGCTCTCACTGAAGTCAGTGAAAGCTGCTCAGTGCTTAGACCTTTTGAAAACTGGGACTCTTATTTAAGAGACTAGCTTTAGACTTCTGTTTTGGGCGGGTTTATTTTGTCCATATATCTCTACCCCAAAGGATATCATGTGGAATTTGTACAAGGATAGGGCAAAATTTCATAATATTATATGTGACTTTACAAAAACTCCCTCTGGTTAGTTTCCTGAACATCTTTGTCAGTGGCCATGCAATTGTGGCTCTTAGTCATAATCAGGTAAGAGAAGTCTCATTTTAAATGGCAAATGAATACAGAGAGAACAGCAGCTTACATATAAAAGTTCATCACACTGAAACAGAAAGGAGTTGATCTAATGTAAAGGCTATCATTAGCTTAAGTTGTCTAATCAGATTTTGTCTCAATGGGGATGGATTCTGCTCTCACTGAGGTCAAAGGATGTTTTGAATTGGCTTCAACTGTAGCAAGTTCAGGCTCTGCTCAGGGCCTGATTCTGTTACCCACCATCATTCTGTTACCCACCATCATGCTGAGTGATGCCTAACTCTGAAAGCAGTCCAGTGAAGGGATTTGGGGCAGAACTGGTGCTCATTTTCTTCCTTTCTCACTGCATTGTCTTGCACCATGGTAAAGTATATATATGTCCACTTCAGGATGAGATTTAGGCAGCACCGATGTGACTAAACTGGTTTCTAAATTGATTTAGTTAAATGAGAGCAACCCCCTTGGGTTGGTTTAAAAGCATTCACACAAAGAGGTTGCACAGATTTAACTAAAACAGCTCTCTAAAGCAAATGTGTTTGGTTACATTGGCGTAATGGCTGAGTGTAGGTATGCCATCAGTAAATCCGTTAGGAAGAGCTTGTCCCATGACATGAGTTTAAATCTGAGCACAATTTGAGCCTTTAAAAAAAAAAAAAGGTAAGATTTTGAAAAAATTGTAACCTAAAGACAATTGTAATTCTGACTTTACAGCCCAATGGGCTGATCCTACAAACCCTTACTTGCATGAGCCGTTCCATTGCCTAAGGATCACTCACATGGGGAAGGGTCTGCAGGATCACGCCCTAAAATGTTGCTGCTCTTCCTAGTGAATAATTGCATTTTCAACAATTTTTAAAGTGAAGGTGCTAACAACCCTTTGAAAAGTGACTGAATATTTCAACGTAAATAAATCTTGCATATAAAATATAAAAATCTCTGTGTGTTGCATTTTAAATCTGATAAATATTTATTATCAATGCTGTTTGCTTTTAATCTGTTCAGGATATCATTCCTCCAGCTTTTTAGTACTTAAACAAAAATGGCATTTACATTACAATATTGCTTGCCAACAATCTCATTTTCTGGTTTAGTCAGCAGCCTTCATGCTTGATTAGTCTTTAATTATACAAATACCTACATATTAAAAAAGTTTTCTTTTTTCCATACTTTGAGCATGTAATTATTTTCTCTTGCATGCAGTAACCTTTAATTTTAGGATTAAGCAACTGATTCTCTTTAGTATGGATGGATTTTTTCAAGTGTTAAAGCAAATTTGGTTATTGTATTATGAGTAGGAAAATTAACTTTAGGAAAACCTTTCATTAGAGCATCTAACAGCACACTGATCAGCTGCTGACAGAAACTCCAACATATTCATATGTGAAAATAAAACAGGGGCCTGATTCTCTTTCATTGGAAAGCAGTGGTAAAACATCAGAGGGAGGAGGATTGGGCCTACAAGACTATTCAACTTGAATTTTCTTGCTTTTTATAGAAGGAGTATGATTTGTATTACAGTATACCTAGAGGACCCAACTGAGATCAAGGCCTTATTGCATTGCACCACCACAATGTAAAAGACTGTAGTTCTAGAAGAGTTTCTAGATTCTAAATAGATCAGACAAATGGAGAATCAGAGAAAATCAGGGAGCAGAGGCAGAGAAAGGTGAAGTGACTTGCACAAGGTTACATAACAGGTCAGTAGCAGAGTTGGGGGTACAACAAAGATATCCTGATGGCTGCTCCAATGCTCTATTTTCTAGACCACATTACCCTCCCTGGGTATATTAGTTTTAGAATGTTAACTCTGCAAGAAAACTTTTTTTAAGTATCAATAATGAGAACAGAGTGAAACCCCATTCATATTCTATGCAGAGGAAACAGAGGTCCCACTCCTGCAGCCCTTAGTCACAAAAACTGCAGGACTGGACCCACAGGACACATGAATGTTATTGCTATCCATGAATGTAAACTTAAAATACCAATGATTTCCCTAAAACATACTCATCACCCCAAACTTCTTTGGGGAGAAACAGCAATGATTTTAGAATGGATTTGTTTTCTTTAGTTTTGTGGGTTTTGTATTTGTTTTACGTGTACTGTAAATATTGTAAACACACACTTTAGTTGTATTGAGAACATGTTTTGTGGGTGAGATAGGGTTAAAAAAGGATGATACTCTAATTCTATAAGGTTAGATTTTTTTATTTCATAATGTCAGAGAGAGCCTGATCTTTCTTCATCTAAAAGCAACAGGAAAACTCCAACTGACTTAAATAGCAACAGGATGAGACCACAAATAAAAAAGGAAAGTTCGCTACAAAAGGTAGTAAACTGAAAGCCATCAGGGAGAAGGAAATGCACAGAATCCCTTACTTTGCTAGTAAGTTCTTTGCTGTTATTGAGCCACAGATTTGAGCATGATTTTGGTGCTTTGGATCGCCTGCATTTTTTAAAATCTTTGGATCGCCTGAGCCTGACTTCTTCTTGATTATGAGTGTGCAATGATTTTGCAACAGTGGGCTAAGCACAAATCTTTTTAAAATAAAATAAAATAAAATAATCTTAACCTTTCCTCCCCCCTTACTAGCTAAATAGTTTCAGCAGTCAAAAACATTGTGAAAGAGGTTTAATGCACTTAGTCTTTCATTTCTGAAAACTTGGTTTCAAATCCTAATTTCTGTCACAAACATAAAATTGTTTTTTTCAGTCTGAGACCCCAGTGGCCATTTGGTCATATCTACAATCACCATTTAGAGCTGAGTGAAATACAGAATTTCTGTCCCAGAGGAAATTCAGATATGTCAACAACAATTTTCATCCCAAATTGGGATGAAAAGTTGTATCATCAAAAGGTTTCACAAAACAAAAAGTTCTAAAAAATGTCAATTAGGAAGTGTCAAAATGATTTGTTTCAATATTTTCTATCAAAGCAAACATTTCTACATTCCTATTTCATTTCAGTGTTGAACTGAATTGAAACATTTTGCTTTGAGTCAGTTTGACACTAAATGGAATCTGCCTATCCTGGTGAGGTGCCTCATGGAAACTGTAATTCAGGTGCCTCATGCAATCATTCTTCCTTTTGGGCAGAACTCCCTGGCCAGACTACACTTCCCATGATACATCATGCAGCTCAGCCAGAGAGGAAATCACAGTGCATCATGGGAGACGAAGTCCAGAGACGGCACCTGTCTCGCAAAGAATGGGGGCATGAATTACCTGAATCCCAACTCTCCTAAGGCACTGTATCACTCTAAGCAGATGTGGTTTAACGTTGAATTGACTCAAAACAAAATATTTTGGTTCTGTTTAACAAACTAAAATATTTTGCTTCAGCCTGACCCAAAATGAAATGTTTTGTTTCAATTTTCCTGATGTAAAATCATAACATTTCCTTTGGAAAGTTTTGATTATACATAAACTGCATTTTCCATCAAAAAAATCATTGTGAGAGAAAATTCCTGACCAGCTTTAGTGATCATGTTTGCAAAAGTAAAAATGGGCATATTTTGTGGCAACATTTTTAGGGTCATGAAATAGCCATACAAAAGACAAAAGTGGTGTCGCAACTACCACCTTCTGATGCAACTACATATTTCCCAGAGTGGGACTTTTTCTAGCAAGTTAGTGTTCTACATGAGTTTATCATGAAACACTGAACAAGTGTCACTACCAGTCACTTTGAGGAAAATAACAGCTTTGATAGCATCTGTACTTTTCTCTTCATTCCAAACACTATTCATCTCACTGAACACTTGTTCCACTGCACTGTTTGTTCTCGGCAAAAACACCAAATTCTACTCAGAATAGCAACATATCTTGAACAAACATAAACCCCCCCAGTTGTTTTAACTGATTTAAAAACAAAACAAAACAAAACAAAAAACAACCAAAAACACCAAGATGTTTTAGGTGTTCTGAATAAGTCTTGGAACATTTGGACATTCTATGTAAAAGTGAGGTGTACAGTCAACTTAGTCATAATATAATACCATCACACAATCTGCAGAGTTACTGTACATCAAGACTGAAGCTTATTGGCAGTACTTCACTTTTCATAACCTCTACATTCACTCGCAAAGTAAATACTCCCTTTACTCACTGCTCAGCCCAGGCCTGATGCTTTTTTGATATTCAGCTTTTCTTTTCGTTCGTTCTTTCCCTCTTTTTTTTTTTAATTGGTGCACACTTCTTCACTTCCTGCTTTTGGCTGGGATCAGAAGCAAAAATACTTAAGTACCGCACTACAGATTGTTCTAAAAATTGTTCAAGCTGTGCTGACATCAAGGATGCTAGAAATCTCATGGGAACGCGCATTCTCCTGAGAGATGCTCACCCTGATTTCCAGATTAAAGAGGTTCAGATGGAGCCAGATCTTGGTCCAATGGTATAGCTCCCTTTGACTTCAGTGGAACCAGGAGTTGGTCCCTAGTTATTTTTTTACCTATTGTATAACACACTGCAATGTATGGCAGGTACATGATTTAAAAATAAATCTTAGGATCATCTAGATCTGCGATTATCTGCATCTGATTATTGATCGATTATCTGCCAGGACTCCCCTTCTCTCACAAGCTGCTTTCTACCCATTTATTTAACTTGTCCCTAGTTTAACAGCTATGCTTCCAGTTGGAGCTTTTAAAAGGACTTTTCCTGGCTGGAACCATAGGTCATGCCCTCTGATCTTTTGACTTTTCATTCTACATGTAATCAGTTGTTGGTTACTTCAAATGAAAGTAAAGGGGTGGGGGAGGGGAGAAAATGTAACAAGAAAGATTCATACAGCTCACCTTTCCAGTGCAACCACTCAGATAAAAGGAAATTTCTTTTTTGCCTTATTTGTTTCTAGTTGCAGCACTGAGGTCAGAATAAGCCAAGAGAATGAAGGGAATAAGCGTCCTGATGGGCTGCCTGACGCTGGCTGATGTTACGGATCAGCGTAAAGCCTGGGCCGATGTAACTCACTGAAGTGGCAAATTACATCAGACCTACAGCTGTAACCCGCCATTATGATTAATTTGATCAGTAATTTCTCCTGTTTTTCATTTTAATCGGTGTGACTATTCTGCTGTGGCAGGGTCTTTCAGATCTAATTAAGATAAATTTCAGAGTAAAAGACTTGGCAGAATTTTCGAGTCAAAGCCGAGCGTCAAGTGTGAAGACCTGCAGCACCAGTCAATCAATTTCCAGTAAAGACGGCAGGCTCTAACTCAGCAATCAACCCAATAACACTTAAGCAAATTTCATAATCTTCAGGACTGTGCTTAGTCACTCTCTCAAAACATTCTGGCTTAAAGAAATTATTATTACTTTTTTTTAACATTCATCCTTTGAATCTGCTGCAGCTGCCAAGAGAAGAATCCACTGGTGGACACTTGGAGAGATCTCCGCAGTGCTGCTGAAAAGGCTTGGTTTTAAACTTTTAAAAGCCCAGAGCAGTTTGCCCTTTTCTTTATGTCAGCACCTGAAAGCCTAGCAAGCCTTGTGAGGTGAAAATGAAGCTTTAATTCTATGACCTCTGCAAGATATTGCTCTCCAGTCAGACTCAGTGAGCTACTTGGAGAATTTTGTACCATTTGCCTGTTTTCACTTGGTCCACGTGTTATAGGTCCTGCAACTAGGGATGCTGCCGCACCCCCGGCTTGAAGTGGTTTTCTTCAGATACAGGGTTTACAGTTGGTTCAATGGATCTCAGCACCCCCACCATATACATTGTTCCAGAACCCCTGCCATGTGTCTCCAAGCAGAAGGAAATATTTCTCATAGGGCTAAAAAGACTGAGGGCTTCCAATATATTTTAAAAACAAGCCACTTGCAGTTAACTCCCTAAACAGGAGAAAGTGCCTTTTGGCCCAATCCTATGAGGTGTTAATTGCTGAATGGGAATTGAGGGCATTTAGCACTCATAGGAGGAGGTTCTTTGTTCCTGTGGAAAGGCCCTATGTGATTCCACAATCAGAATGCTTATGATATCCTCAATTTTGTAGGGCATTACATAAACAATAATGAAAATGTTCCTACCTTTTTGTGTAACTTTTTTAGTTCATGGAACCACAGAATTGCCAGAACTAGAGGCAATCCATTGTTCATCATCTCAAATGGGACTTTCAAAACCATCTAAGTGACTTACTAGGACATGTTTCAATGGCACTTGGGCTGCTAAATCATTTAGGAGCTTTGAAAACCCCAGTCCTAATCTCTACTCCTTATACTTTTGTTTTTTACTCTATGATTATAATATCTCTAGTTTGTCTCCAATAAATGGGCATCAAGAGGTGGCTTGGAGATTTCAAGCGACTTTATTCCAGGGCCTGTCTTGTAAATTGATGCCATTCCCTAGTATATTTTACATATAAAAACACTTCTCCTTTAAGTGTCACACTGGAAAGAGGTGTCTTGGATGTAGTCAGCGGGTACATTGTTCATTGGGCCCTTGCTTTTCTGTTCTTGGATTCTTTTGTAAGGACAATATTATAAAAGCTGTTCGCCTAAAGAGTCCTGTGGCTGTGTGAAAAATGTGAGGGAGGAGGATAGGCCACTGATTCTGGGATACTTCCAGGTTCTTATTAACTTTTTGGACCCAGTGATAAAAAGCAGGAGACATAAGACTAATACACTGATGACAGACAGACAGTTCCATTGGCTACAAAAGAACATCTCAGGGCTATGTTAATTTTTCTGTCACTGAGATCCCTGAGGCTTGCTGTGCCATCAACAGGAATAGCCATCCTACCACTTACAGAGGCTCTGGAAATATAAGACTTCATGGGATATGGATCGCTTCCAAAATTTGCCCTGGGGGAATATTTTTGCTTTTATTTTTTTACAGTTTACTAAATAGTCTAGTTGCTTTAGGGAGTTTATTAAGTACTCTCCTTTCAGAATCCAGAAATTGCTGGGCAAGCCAGCTCTACTTTCCCCTGCTTTCAAAAATTCTCTGGCAAATGGTTTCCTGTATTAGACTCAGCCTCTGGGGTGTTAATAATGCCAGTTGTTTGGCTTGAAGATTAATTTCTTTCACTTTAAATGTGAGTCAGAGACTGATGCTCTGTGCGCTTCTGAAAATAACAACACCTGCAGAGTATACTTGGATGGACCAGGTTGCCAGTGCTCCAGCTGAAAGGAGCTCTCCTCAGGGAATGAAGATACTCTCTTATATATTCCTTTTCAGAACTCTTAAACTTCTCTTTGTTCTGTTTAAATACAGCATTCAGCAGCCTTACAATGTGATGATCGAGTGCTGCAACTATCAAAATAGTAGTAAGCTTCTGGGAGGAGGAAGCCAGCTGAGAAGAGAAGAGAACCCTTAACTGTACTTCTTTTGGCACTAATGTACTTTTTGTTGCAGAAATCTGAACTGTGGTGTGTTGCTGATCCCTAGCTATTCATCGGTCAAGACAAAATGCTGTTTCCACATAGGGCTGAAATAGTCAGAGCTCCCGTTGGGACTCTCAAATACACTAACAATGGTTAAGAGAACCAAATTGGTAGGTTACAAATATAGGGTTCAATCTTGCACCACTGAATTTTGCACCACACGAATTTTGTCTGTGTTTTTATTGGCAGTAGGATCAAACCCATACAGCTTCACCACTAAAGTTGGCACTAATAACTCGCTTCCTCGTTGACAGCGTCACTAGAAAGCAAGGACAGAATGCCTTGGTACCGAGGCTGAGGGGAGTGCTTCAGTGCAGACTGTGAATTCTTGTGAATGCAGCACTTCCTCTCCAAAACTCTCAGTCTGGCAACTTTCTCGAGAGGGGTGGTGTAATGCAATTCATTCACCAGTGGAGGCGCCTCCTCGGAGTCACAGTGCTCTCTGTGACACAGCGCTCAGGTCAGATCACTATATAGTTTTCCCCATTAGGGGTATGAAAGTCTCTCCAGATCAACTGTCCGGGTGCCGCTTTCACTGGTCCTGCACCACTTTTCCAGTGGCTGGTAGGGCAACCTAGGCCCCCCTGCTACTCTGAGTATCAGTCCTTGGCACAGGCTTTCTTCCCCGTAAACTCCTCTGGGTAAACCCCTTCTGTCAGGGATGGGATCCCAGGGCTTTTGCTTCCCCCGGGTCTCCTCCTCCTACCCACCTCTTTGTGCCCAGAGAGCAACTGAAGACTCTCTCCCTGCAGCCCCTTTCTTCTCTCAACTTCCTGGCTTTATACAAGCCCAGCCTGCCCCGTCCAGCTGGGCTCCTTCTTCTCAGTCAAGTCTGAGGCTATGTCTACACAACCACTCAGGTCAGTATAAGTTATGTCACTCAGGGGTATGAATAAAAAGTTACACCTACCTAGGCACTGGTGTGGACACTGTTATGTCAGCAGGAAAGCTTCTCCCACTGACTCAGATACTGCCGCTCATTGGGGGTGCATTAATTAAGTTGACAGGAGAGCTCTCTCCCAACAGCTTAGAGCAGCTACACTAGAGAGCTTGCAGCAGTGCAGCTACACTGATGCAACTGTGCCGCTGTAAGTGCTCTAGTGTAGCCATAGCCTCACTCTCCCCTCAGGTGTTAGTCTCTAACTAACTAGGCTAAATTTTAGACTAAAATTTGTTAGTCTTTAAAGTGCCACAAGTACTCCTTTTCTTTTTTTCTCCCCTCAGGTGCAGCCTATGTTAATTAGCCTCTTTGAGCCACCTTAACCTCTTCAGGGCTGGTGTGGGGTGAACACCACATCACAGGCAGTACAAGAACTTGTAAGATTTCCAGGATTGTGAGCTTGACACCACACAAAAATATGAACATGCTGGTAGCAAAAGTGATGAGTAGCTAGAACAGGAGACTGGAAATCAGACCTCCCAGGTTCTGTTCCTGCCTGAGCTCTTGACAGCTGTGTATCCACTCACACACACCCCAGTAAAAGCTCCCTGTGCCTCAGTTTATCCAGTTGTAGAATGGGTATAATAATAACTACTTCATTGTAGACAGGTGTTGTGAACATTACCTGACGTCTCTTTGGGCAGTATATAAGCTCTAAGTATTGTATTATACTCCTCATTCTCATCCTCCAGGGAAACAAGAAGGGCAGAGAATAATATGAAAGATGTGAACTCATCACTTACTGTATAGCAAGCAAGCATGACCAAAACACAGTAAATTTTATCTGATAAAGACATCCTGACACTTATTTTACCTAGCTTTAAAATAACCTGCTTTGACTGACTCAGAGGTGAAGCAGGAATGCCTTTGGCTCTGGTGATAGCTGGCTTTGGTAGTAATTTTAGAGAGGAGACCCAGAAAGCTAGTGCTACTTTTTGGAAATGATTCATGAATTTCTCCAGCATACTGTAAGTTACTCTACCCCTAAAGGATTGCACATCTGAGGAAGAACTCTGGTGATGGTGAAAGCAAGGGGATAAGAGAATTAAGAGTGGGAACAAGGCCCTAGAATTGCAATGTTAATGGGTTTGGAATGGGCTGTGCATGAGTATGTGCAATCAATGACAACAAAATTGTTCAGTAGAGATTTTGAGACAAGGAGCTGGATCTCAGCTGGTGACAATAGCGTAGCTCCATTTATACCAGATGAGGATCTGATTCAAACACACAAAAAATAGTTTCAATTTTATCAGAATTCTCAGGAACAGGGCTTCAGTTGTGTATATTTTTCAGTAGAAAAAGCAACCCTATGAAACAATAATATATTCACTATCTGTTTGGAATGAGGTAGAAAGGTATCGAGAATATTTGCAGCAAACTTTCAAAGTTTGTGTTTGTAAATGGCTGTGGATGACACTTGTTGAATGCGGGAAAAAATCATTTTCAAAGAGACACTGCCAATTAATTACATTTATTATGGATGAGGCCACCTGCTATTATTTGAATGTAAAAAGCAAAAACTTTGCCAATGTTTTTGGAAACCCACTTATGATTGCTGCATCACTTGACAAATTCATTCATATTAAAACTCCCAGCTGATATCTCTATCGCCTCTCATATTGTAAAGATGCACTATCTCACTTCTAATCAGTACTAAAAGTGAAGAATCATAGAATCATAACTCTTAAAAGGGACCTCAAGAGGTCAGCTAGTCCAGTCTCCAATCCCGTGTAGAAGAGCAGTTCACATCTTCTGTACTTCCTTCACTATTTATCTTTACAAAATAGTGTTTTGTCAAGCTGTTCTCAATCATTTGGGGCCAGATTCTGCCACACTTACACTGAGTAGTATCTTACACTGGAAGAGATCTAATTAATTTCAATGTGACGAGTCAGCCAGTAGTGAAACCCAGTATGATTATGGGTATTAGAATCCAGATCTTAACTAATCTGCAGTACATGAATGAAAGGAGTATACAACAGTTTGAGAACTGTAAATATGGACAGACAGAAAGACAGGGCAATAACTACATCCTCTGTAAATTAATTATTTTCCCTGCCACTCTCAAAGCAATATAAACTCTGTTGTTCCTCCTGGATCTCAAATATTTGTAATAAATTCCTGGAAATGTCAGTAAATGTTGAATTGAGCTCTTTTTTTTTTTAAATGAGAAACTAACCCTTGAATACTTGTGGGGTTTTTTTGTTTTTGTTTTTTTGCCTGTCAGAGCCCCAGGCGTTTGTATACATACGCTCCCTCATTTATAGCTGAGTTTTTCAGTCTTTCTGACTCTCTTTCTTTGTTATAAAAATATCGAGGTGCCAAATACATTATTTAAGATTAGCATGAAAATTTAATCTGAAGAAGACTGTTTTCACCAGCCTACAGTTTGCTTTTATTTAGAGGGCTTTTGTTGTCATCCACCCTTCCTCCCACTTCTTTCCCTCCACCCTTTTTTTTATTTATTTGTACCTATCATCTTCCTTCTTCAGCTTCAGTTACTGTGTGTAGGCTTCTATGGCAAAAAGGTGGTTTGGCTGAGAGTTCTGAATACTGTGAGAATAATTTTGCAGTTGGGACCCTCCATGGGGGATTTCCTGTTTGTCTGTTCAACTTTGCCCAAGAGTAGAGCAGTGGAAATTATTTGGGATCCTTCTCCACCTACAGTGGGGAACTTATTTTGAGGCTATAGGTGTGGATGGGTTCAACTGATCCATAATGCTCACACACTAAGTCAGTGTTCAACCAGTAGCTAGCCGTGTCTTTGGGGACAGATTTAAACATCTATTGTCAACACAAAGTGTCTTGTTCTGGCTGCCAAGCCGACAATGGACTAAGTTATTCTCTGACCTGAATTTATATTGTAAATCATCAAGACCTGAGGGCTCCTAAAAGTATTCATGGAATGGCAAGTCCTCAGGATTTGCTGATTAAGAGGTGGCTGTTTATCCTTTGAAATTTCAGCATGGTGGTCTCCCAAAAACAGGCATAGTTTCCTTTTCAATAGCAGAGGCCATCCAGGATCAGAATTATATTTATTCCGAGATGCCAATAATTCTATTGAACTGAAGTCTTCCGCCAAGTGTCCCAAATGACCTAGATTCACTTCCCTGTTCTGGCTCCTTTGTGCTCTCACTTGGTACAAAGCAACTGGAATCTGACTGCAGCTATCTTGGGGAGAAGTTCCCTGCTCTCAGATGGTGTTAAACCAAAAAAACCCTCCTTCACCAGCTACCCTACCTTCAAGTCTGGATAAAAGGGGTGTGTAAGGGATCTCCTGGGATGAGGTTGAATCCAGTTCCACTCCAGCAATACTCATCTGGTATATTGTCCTTTAGAGATTAGTCATGGACCTCATTCAGCTCTATTTCACTCACATAGCGTAAATCAGGAGTAACACCTCTGTAGTCAGGGCGGAAACAGGCCCACAGAGTGGAATAACCAAAACTAGGATTTCTCCTATGCTATTATAAAATAACGATAAAACTTGCTAAAAAATAATATTTTTTTTGTAAATGCAATCCAGTCCACTGAATTGAATAAAGGATAGCAATAGTATTATAGTGCAATATTACAGAACAATCTGACAAGAACCATGCTGAGAATTTTAGCCAGTGTGCAGTGTATCAGCGTTATTAATTTCTGATCAGCTAGAAAAAGCACCTCACCCAGGTATACCTAAGCAAGTCACTTTCATTTAATTTTCTTTCTGAAGACATGACAGCATCTGTACATTTCAAGATATAATTGTTGTTATCTTTCAGAGTTTTTGAAACAAACATAATCATCCTTCTGAATTACTGGCTTTCCATGACAATCTTTTGAGGTTGCATTGTTCTAAACTAATATCTCTCAGACAGATCCTGAATAATGTAAGAGGATAAAACCCACATGAAAAAATCAAGAATTCAGAAATGAAATTTAAGCTGTCAAATTTTAACTTAGTTGATCTTTATTCCCTTAATATTCCTCAAACAAAAAACATTTCATTCTAGTTCATAAAGATCATTACCTTAGAGGCCAATATCTTTGAATTTAGTTTCAGGTCGATTTTTAAGTTAAAGTATCAGACATACAAACAAATAAGCATACATATATTCTAAGCAGCTATTATAAAGTAGATATATAAGGTGATGCCAAATATCTGCTGTATGCTATTGCTAGTTTACTTGTACAAAAGGAAAAAAAAAACTTTGGACCCAATCCTGAAACCAGATCCACACAGATGTAAAGGTTCATCTTTGCAGATCAGACTGCAGGACTGGGGCCTGAAAGGTTAAATTTTGCTTGATGAAAAGGAGTTTACTATTAGTCTAGGCCGTGATTCAGCACATCTTTAACTCTGAGTATGCAAGTAGTCCTACTGAAGTTATAATGTAACAACAGCTACTTTGGAAGCATTTGTATGGATATCAATGATCTGCATATTAAAGAGTCCCAAAGTACTGAACAACATAATAGACTGTCCTCTAAATAGCCCTTAACACAATACGTTTTGGGAAGTTTAGAAGCATTATGTTCTGTTGTAGAAAAGGTTGGCAGGCTAAATCAATGGGATTACTCACATGCATAAAGTTAGGCATGTGGTCAAAAATCTTGCTGAATCAGAGCTTTTAGTCTGATTGTCAATGTGCAACAATTAACATTTTTGAAGAGAATTATTTTGTTCATATTTTAGTGGTTAAAGAAATGATCATAGAAATACTTAAACTTATAAAGAACTCAAACTCTTCAAGGCAGGGTGAGAGTTTAGGGCTACCCGCTTAAAATCCCCAGGTCAGACTGTGACTGTCCTGATGGGGGTGCACAATCATCATCCCCATGTTACAATCTGATAACATATCAAGATCCCTGACCCAGGACTGACAGAGTAACATCAACATAAGTGCTAGATTCCTGAGTCTGGCATCTTTCAGCGGCACTAAACACAATTAATTGAAAACACATTAAAATAAAAAAATGGGTCACCTATGCTTAAATTTAAAGGAATTCTAAACAGAGGGAGAGAGCGAGAGGCAGGAAGGAATGGTTAGGATGCTGGCCTGGGCTTAGGAGATCCAGGTTCAATTCTGTATTCCATAACAGTCTTCTGGTGTGACCTCAGACAAGTCATGACTCCATGTGCCTCAGTTCCCCATCGTAAAATGGGGATAATAGCACTGCCCTACCCCCAAGGTGTTGTGAGGATAAATACATTAAAGATTGCGAGGTGCTCAGATACTATGGTAATGGAGGTCATATAAGTACCTCACACAAAGAGCCATTACTGCTGTAACATGCTTCTTTGTGCTCCTCCAAGTGAAAAATGACTTTGTTTAGCTAAAACTTTGCAGTCATATTGGTCTGTACCTTTAGATCAGAGATGGGCCTAGGAAAGAGTGAGTGTTCATATCCATTGGAGTGTTCAGAACCATTAGGTTCAGTTTAAGGTTCGAGGCTACATCAGGGCTAAGGGTTAAGTTCTGTTTCAACACTGATGACATCTCCTGAACAGTTCTCATTAGATCTTAGTCCTATCTAGTGGAAATCTCCAGAGGAATTGTTCTCACAGGGATCTGGATTCCCCTTTACCAGAACTGGGAAATATGCCCCTTATAATTTTGGATCTGACTTGCAGCCAATGCTCCAGCAAGTGGGTTTGGATCTGGGGAACTGAAATAGGAGCCCCCCCCCAAATGTAACGGCTCCTAGATTGAAAGGTTCTGATTTTGGCTCAGCTGTATTTGAGATGGATTGGAAATTAACAAACAGAATTAAAAAAGGGGTTTTTTTGGTTTAGAAGACCAAATGCACAGTAACTTCCAAAGCAAATAGCTAACAGGCATTTTTAGTAGTGTATAAAAAATGTACTTAGCGTGCATGCATGGCAGCTGCACTGAGACAATAAAATGTAACAGCAGCTCCTTTGGAGCTATTTCCGTCTATGTGTGTCAATAATCTGCATATTAAAGAGTCCCAGAGCCCTCTCTAACATGATGGACTGTGCACTAAGTAGTGCCTAAGTAGCCCTTAACACAATACACAGTAGGAACTCTACCAGCATTATGCTTTGCTGTAGAAAAGGCTCACAGAGTAAGGACCTGTCTCCAATGGACTTTTAGTGTATTAGCTGAACCATTTTAAAACTCAGTTCTTATGCAGTTTAGTCTCAATTAAGTTGCATATGGTCTGACTGGCCTGCATGGACAGGGCTGAGTGCCTCATTTAAACCAATTTTATTAATTGTGTAAAAAGCATTTTAAAATAGTGAAATCATTAGAGAGTTAAAGATGCAAGATGAACAGGCCTGAAACCATAGTGTGGACAAAGCATAAAAAGGGTAATGGCAAAGTTTATAAAATAAAGTAAACGAAAACCTTTTTTTTTCAGTATTTCTAGCTGTTGTTTAAAGTACAGTTCTACTCTGAAAAGTGATGGTATAAAAATAGCACCTTATTACTCCAGAGGTCTTCTCCTTGCGTGTATACACAGTCATAGTTGTGAGTGTAGTCAAAACTGCTCTTGTGGGACTTGGATCCAAGATGTTGAAATTCAGGTAAGAACAATTGATCTTGTGAGTGTTTTTTTTTGTTTTGTTTTTTTTTAAACAAAACTTTCTGGAACTGCTTGCAAGACTTTGGCCCCATCATACTCGACCCTAATCTGGATCTTAGCACTGCTTCTTCACCTGTCTCTAGCTGAAATACAGCTATATACTTTTTTTGTCTTAAGAAATATTATGAACAAAAGTTTTAATATCCACCAATGTCTTTTCAAGTCTAGTTTAGAGTCATGAATCTATTTAATTATAAAGTGCCCAACGGGATCGTAGTGGTTTTGATGGAGTTGTAAGCCTATTATGTCAGTTACCTCTATAAATTTGAGGGATTTCCAAACACCAGGAGACTATACATTCTGTATTCTATACAGTGCAATAATTAGGCACACAGGGCTTGTTCCTGCACTACTGAAGTTAGTGTGAATTCTTGCTCCCCAATAGATAAAGTTGTAGCTGGCTATTTGAAACTTGTGCACACATTAGCTGACATTCATAGATTTTAAGGCCAGAAGGGACCAGCAGAGTCTAGTCTGAGCTCCTCTATGACACAGGCTATTAAATTTTACCCAGTTGCCACTCCCAGTGGAGTCCAATAATTTGTGTTTGGCTAAAGCATCTCTTTCAGGAAGGCATCCAAGTCTTGATCTGAAGACATCAAGAGACGGAGAATCCATTACTTCCTTTGGTCATTTGTCCCAATGGTTAATCTCCCTCACCGTTAAAATTTGTACCTTATTTGAATTTCTTTGGCTTTAACTCCCAAACATTAATTTGTGTTATGCCTTTATATATAACCCTCTGTCTGCAGTACTGTATATTCATCTTCTAACCCTTCTAAAGCTGATGTGCAATAGCACTCAATATGATCACTAAGTACTGCAGGCCTGATTCTCCTCTCACCCTGGTGTAAATCGGGAGTAGTTCTCCACTGTCTTTAATGGAGTTACACCAGTATACCACCAGAGTAGCTGAGAGAAGAATGGGGTTCAGTCTGTGCAAGTAGACATAGTTATGTCTAGCCATGTGTCAACAAAAGGCCTTATGAACAAAGGAAAGAGCCACAGGTCACTGTAACTATGACAGTGACAGTGGGATGAGGAGTTAAGGATGGAATTAACCCTGAATTTGTGATCTGCCATAGGATTCTCAATATTGTTTAATATAACTTTTGTTCTTAATAAGACTAACAATAAAACATGGAGATGAGAGAAAGGACACCTTTCCTACCCTCCGCTTTGAAACTTTTTGGAAATAATGGAAGCTAAAGCCTGCTGAACACTTATGTTATGACAACAGAATTCTTAATGTACACTAATGATCATTGGGATTATAATAACTTCAAATGGCAGCTGACTTTGTTGCTGTTTTCAGAAAATAGCAGATAGTGCGAATGATGGGCCAAACTGATCTCTGCTGTAATACCTATGAACCCAGTGGAGTTTCCCAGAGAAGAATTTGTCCTGTTTCCCCTGGGAGCTTACAATGTTTGTTTCAGGAGCAAAAGATAATATTTACCCTTCAGAAGCAAACAGTCTAGGAATTTCACTTGTTTTGTTTTTCTAGTTTCCCAAGTACAGGCTTTTGGCTCAAAACAGTATGTACATAAAGGATTGATTCAAATTAGCGGACCCTGATCAGCATGTGTGCTCAGAACATGCCGGGTGCATTTTATTTTCCCCACAACGAGTGGATTGCTGCCTTCCAGAAGAGAGAAATTTACTATTCGTTGCTACACAGTAGAGATTTTTATTCATCAGGGACCATCATACCTGCAGTGGATTTGGAGAAGTGAGTGGAGAGGAAAGGCCATGTCCTGGTGACTGGTTGGGTTTCTGAGGGGAGTTTGAGGACTGCTGGGCTGGTGATTGTTGGGTCTGGCTCTGGGGCTGCGTTTGGTTCTGCTGTTGTGGCGGCTGCAGTTGTTGGGCTTGTTGTGTCTGCTGAGCTTGTTGCTGCTGCTGGCTTGTTTGCTGCTGCTGTTGTTGCCCTTGTTGCTGTTGCTGTTGTTGATGATGCTGCTGGAGCTGTTGAAGATGCTGAAGTTGCTGAAGCTGGGAATTCAGGGATGAGGTAGCTACAAATTAAAAAATTGAACCGAATTATACATGATACAGCTCATGTACTCCAGAGCCACTCCAGAGCCTAGGTGAATTATATACTGGACCAAATCCTGATCCTATTGAAGTATATGGCAAAACTCCCACAGATTTCAACCTGGCCGGGAATTGGCCCATTGTGAACAACACAGTGCAGGCTCCTGCAAGAGTCTAAGAAACATTTCACAAAGAAAACCAGCATTCAGTTCTGCTAGTGCAGCTCTTTGGGGAAATCCTGGCTCCACTGAAGGCAAAGAGAGAGCCTGTGTGTAGGTTTGGGGCCTGATCTTGCAGTCTTTGCTCAGACAAACCTATCAATGAAGTCAGTGGGAATTTTGCCTGAGTAAGGACTAGAGGACTGGGCTGATGGGATGCTGTTACACATACCATAGCGTGATTTGATGCCACTACATAGAGAAAGAGAGAGAATCAAGGTTATAAAATAAAGCATTCCCTGAAAAGATGATCAATGACACAACAAGCTGTAATATCGACATAGAGTATTTATATGGTAGGTATCAGGAGATAAAATATCAGGTGTGATGTTTTTTGTGCAGTGCATAGGTAATAAAAATAGACAGTAAAATGCACTTGTGCCTCTGAGCTTTGGGTCCACCTTATCATTCAGTCTAAAAGCTGTAAAACGCTTGTGAATTACAGCCAGCCTGGTCTACACAGCTCTCATCAGTTGGTGGCAAAAATATCTCTTTTTCACTAGTATGGTGCCCTCCACCAAAAGCATCCAAAAGTGCGGGTTCAGTTCACCCTGTTGGCACAAAGAACACATGGTATCTCCTAGTGCCAGCAAGGCCACCTGAGTCAAATGGGAATCCAGTCACCGAGGAGGGCACACAGTGTTTGCATTGGGGACTTCATATGCGGAGGGCAATATTAAGTTGAAAGCAGGGCTTCAGCAGCTGCCCAGAAGATTCACTGAATCAGCACATGTCCCAAAAGTCCATTTACCTATGCTCATCCATCACTTTTGGAGCTGTACTGGCTGGCGGCAGGAGCCCAATGGATAGGAGGCTGTAAGTGTCATTCACTGCTACAACCCACCTTCCAGAGGGTCTTGTTGCCACCAGGATGCTCCATCCTGGATTGTACCAATGGAAGCCAAAGTAACCTTGGAGTGAATCAAGCCTATTATTGAGAAATAGAATTTACATTTCATGGCAAGAAACATTGTTTACCAGGTTCAGTTGTAGATTTGTCAAATAAACAAAGTTGATTCAGTTTTCTTTTCATGCTGATAGCCCTATTCCAGCTCTCTAGATATGTATACCTTACAAACAACACTGAGGTTTTGGAGAGATTTCTGAAGTCACTGTGTGGGTAAAGTGGCATAAAACAAAAGAAATGGGTGAGGAAGAGCAGGGAAGTATAAACCACATAGAATGCATGGTGGAGTGGGCAGCATATGGGAAGAGCCTTTCATCACCCCTTTCCTATATTCCTAATTTATCTGCAATAATATACAGTTATTCTTCAATCAACAAAGAGAATCAAGTGGCTAATGTGTATTTACATGAACTAAACTCATCTATGTATGACTCACCTCAAAAGCAAACTGAAAAGGAAATTAAACTGGAGCTACATCAAGGGAAAGTGAGGATTTGGAAGAGAAGGAGTCAGTCACTCACCAACTTAAGTTGCAAGGAAAGTGATTTCTGAGATAACAGCAAATTCAACACCTGTTCTGGATGTAAGATGTAAAAAAGCTTGAGTTGAAAAAACCCGACTATAGCCTCTGGGTGCTATAATGATATAAATATTTACTACTGTTTACTTAGATGCCTAAGTCTGTTTAGAGTAACTGCTGAACATAGCAAGCGATGATGAACAAAACAAAGGACATGTGACTGGGAAGATGGTGCAAATATTAACAAGACGACATGGGAAGAATTGAAAGTGGAGAATGTGGAGAATAAGGAATGCTGCTGCCAAAATATTCCTATTACTGGGCTGTTGGAGAGGAAAACAAGTAAGTGTTTAATGGAAGCTAACCATGACAAAATAAAAATAGAGAACTAACATCAACTTAAAGGGGCTTACAATACACCCGGCAAGACACATCAAGCGGGAGCAGTAACTGTATGCTCCCACCCTTTAGAAAACAGAACCATGAGCTAGATCAGTGATTCTCAAAGCCAGTTTGCCACTTGTTCAGGGAAAGCCCCTGGCGGGCCGGACCGGTTTGTTTACCTGCCGCGTCCGCAGGTTCGGCCGATCGCGGCTCCCACTGGCCGCGGTTCGCTGCTCCAGGCCAATGGGGGCTGTGGGAAGCGGTGCAGGCCAAGGGACGCAAGGTTATTGTAGGGAGGGGGGTTGCGGTACGGCTACCCTTACTTCTGCACTGCTGCTGGTGGGAGGCTGGCTTCAGAGCTGAGTGCCTGGCTAACAGCTGCTGCTCGCCAGCTGCTCAGCTCTGAAGGCAGCACAGAAGTAAGGGTGGCAATACCAGGACCCCTCTAAAATAGCCATGTGACCCCCTTGAAACTCTCTTTTGGGTCAGGACCCCCAATAGGAGAAACACTGGTTTCCCCCATGAAATCTGTATAATATAGGGTAAAAGCACACAAAAGACCAGATTTCACAGTCCATGACGTGTTTCTCATGGTTGTGAATTTGGTAAGGCCCTATCTATAACCTATGATGTGTGTAGCCCATATAGAGGAGAAAGGGTGTAGTTTACATATCCTTACCCTATTGTGCAGGTGGACAGAGTGAGCCACAACCTTGCCTTGGAAGGCTAAACAAAGCCCCAAATGTGATTTTACTCTAGAGGAAATTTTTTCAAGTGTGTCTGGAAAGCAAAATAATGGTAAAACCACACTTTTTAGTAATGCATTTGGGAACAAAAAAAGATGGAGATGGTATGATGGGGGGGGGGATTCATATTGTTCTGACCATAAGAATGTGTAACAACAGAGTTGTCCTAAATTTGCTTTATGGTTGGAAAGTTTAAAGTGTGAAAAATGTAACCTTAAAAGAAATACAAAAAGACGCATTGTTAAAGTTAAAAGTGGCATTGCCTGGAGGTCTCAAATAGTCACTTGGGAGCACAGGCTGGGCAGGGCAGTGAAGAAAAGAAGGGCACAAAAAGAAATGAAGATATTCAACATAAAACAAATGAAGGGGAAGGTTCAGTACAGTGCTCAAATTACAAGGATATGTTTTTGTGACTGAGTAATGCAAAACAACTGAAATACTAAATTTTAATATTAATCTTTTTCTACACAGAGCATATTATTTAATTTCAAAATGCTTCTTTGAATGAAATGTGACTTGTCGCCAGTGAGAGAAGTGCAACTGAAGTAACAGCACATGCTCTAGGGAAACAGATAATAGAATTGATGTTAAACTGTTTGCTTAAACCTAGGAGAGTAACACCTGAAGAGGTAAAATTTCTTTAAATCTATGAATCTTCTTGAAAGGAATGTGTTGCTTATGACTAAAGCAGTGACTTCAAACCCTGAAAAGAAGTAATTTAATTTGATGGAATGGCTAGCCAAGCAGCTTATGTCTTCCTATTTGCACCACTTCCATTAACAAGCTATGCATTAGGCCAGCTTCATCACTGAACTGTTTCAAATTAAATCTTCATTAAAGCGTTTTCTTGATGGCATATTCTGAAAAACAGTACAATTTATTTTTCTATTTTACAAACATTTCTGCCTTCATGTCCTCTCTTCTCCTTAACCCACATAATAGAGACAAAGTCCATAAAACCAACCAAATCCCCCTCTTGTCTTAGACCATGTGACTTAGGGCCAGATTTTGATGCCATTCAACATGAATAAAGGTTCCATACTGTTTGGTGCTCACAGCGCTAGCCTGGGCTTAGGAGACCCAGATTCAATACCCTGCCCCACCACAGATTTCCTGTGTGACCTTGGGCAAGTCACCGAGTCTCTCTTGACTCAGTCCCCCAGCTATAAAATGGGCATAATAGCACTTCCCTGCCTCACAGGGGTATTGTGAGGATAAAGACATTAAAGATTCGGAGGCACTCAGATACTATGGTAATGGTAACCATATAAATACCTATGACAGATACTCTATGATACTCCCATAGAATCTGACACTTTATTCGCCCTGGGAATGGGATGGGATAGAAACAAGTGGAGATGAAGGGGCAGGAGGCTCTTACTCCGTTTGTCTATTGGCAGTCTGAGTGAATAGGGTTAATCAGGCAGGTGGAATCTTGAGATGATGAGTGCCTCTGACATTGACTTGAAGGTTTTTTTCAGGTCCACCTGAAACTGTCAAAGATTGAACTGATATTGGGGCTTCCCTGCTAAAGCTTTCCAGTCAGCAGCCTCTTGACTAGGAAACTCTTGATTCAGAACTTGTCAATATGCTTGTGACATTCAAGACTAGAATGGAAGCCCATTTGTCCTTGCTGGTGTGGGAAGTGGTCAGAGAGGGAGATAGCTTTCCAGATAAAGGGGTTCAGGCATTGCCTGCCATCACACAAGCTATTCAGATAAATTCTTGCCTGTTTGGAAGAGCTCTGTACAAATCCTCTCTGAAATAACACTTAATGTCCTACTAAGTTATAGATTATGTTTATATGAAGAAGTAAAAGTAGGAATTTGTTTTTTTTAATATGATGATAAACAACTTTTTCACTGACTAACAAACAGATGTGGAATTGGAGGAAGGACTCTTGGAAGCAGATACTGCTCTTGTATCATCTGAAATTCCATCAGGCTCCAAGCTCTGAAGAAAGTGACAAATGTCAGAAAGGTATACAAGTCATAAAAGCGAAGGAGCATAGACAAACTACATGATTTAATTGAAAACAATAAATACATGATAACCCCCACAGTTTATACTACATATGCAGTTTGTGAGACGCAGTGTGATGAGGAGTGAGCATGGACTGGATGCCAGATCTAGCACTCACTTTGACAGCAGATTCATTGTGTGGCTTTGGGTAAGCACTCAGGATACATCTTCACTGCAAACCCTCCTACTCCTCTCCCCCATGGCAGAGAGTTTCAGAGTCTTGGTCAACTGACTTGGGCTCAGAGTACAGGGCTGAAAATAGCAGTGTAGGTGTTCCCACTAGGGCTGGAGCCTGGGCTCTGAAATCCAGCAATAGAGGAGGGTCTCAGAGCCTGAGCTCCAGCCCAAGTGAGAACGTTTACACGGCTATTTTTAGCCCTGTAGTATAAGCCCTGCAACCCACATCAGTTAACCTGGGTTCTGAGACTCGCTGATGTGTTTTTGTTTGGTTTTGGGTTTTTTTGCAGTGTAGAAATACACTCAGGGATGTCTACACTGCACACTAAGCTGCTCTCTATTGACATGTAAAACATAACATGTATTCACCTACCTATAACAGGAATCTTATGATGATTTTTGTGCTAATTATTTGCTAGAACTTTGGCGATAAGTGTGAAATTTTTTATCTCAGATAAACAAAATCAAATCTCTGCAAAAAGCATCCTGAAGAAGATCCCTCTTTTCTATCATTCAACAAAGAAACAGTAAAATGCATCATTTTAAGGGAGAGATAAGTTTAATGGGCTAACATTTTCCATATTGTATCTAAACTGTAAACAAGGAGGAGGAAAACCCATGGGAACTGGAATTCATCTCAAATTCTATTAATGAAAAATGCATATTGAATTGATGTTATATATGAATCTAAGGAATCAGTTCCAGCCCTTTAGGAAAAGGAAGCTGGTAATATGTATTTATGCTTATAGACAAAAAGAACCAAGCTGGCTTTCTAACTTGGGTGTCTCCATTTTGAGTACAATATGATCTTGTCATGCTACAGACTAGTTACGAATGTGTGTGGTATAGTTGCAGTCACTCTAGTGCAGAATTGGTGTGTGTGTGGCAATTATGATGGATTCTTAATTGTTGCAGGTCCCTGGTAAATCTCCTGAGAGGTGGTCACACGTTTCAGTGATCAGCACTTTATCTGAAAGGCTAACACAAAAACTCTATAAGGGTAGAAAAAATATTTAGGGACAGACTTGTACCTGCTCAGCACAGCTCAAAATAAGGGGTGCTGTGGAGTCAGGCTGTGCCGGGGGAGCATCCATGCCTTGCTTTTCTGATCTGCCCAGTGCCCCCGCTACTACATCCCTTAATGGTTTCACTCTAGTGCAGAGGGAGGTCATGGGCTAGGCTTCTCCATGCCCCTCCCAGTTCCCTTTGGGCCAACATAATCTTCTTGGCCCTTATGTTGTTCACAGAAGGTGGGGTGTGGGGAAGGCCCTTTCATGCTTCTCCACCTCTTCCATTCATCCACGTATCACCCATGTAGGAAACTGGCAGGTGACTTTAGCCAATAAAGATGATGCAATAAGTCCAATTCACCCCTGATATACCTATGCTGAAGGCAATGAATTTACACCAGGGATTAATTCTGCTCCACGAGTCTAAGGGAGAGAAGGTCTGATTCATGGCTGTAGCAGGAAAAATGAAGGCAGTCATGGCACCTACTATACATACTCCGGTCCCAGTTCTGATTGGACTGATTTCAGTGGGAACAGGAGTAGGGCCTCATTTGTCATGGTTAGAGTGTTTCTGCAAAAGTCTAGGCAAAAGAAGGGCTCTGAGTGTCAATAATAGCAAAAGAAAAATTTATAAATATTTTTTTCCTAGCAACTGAAAAAAAAGTTAAAACCACAAAAGCTTAATTTTATTTATTTTCAGTTCCAGACCCATATTTAACATCCCATTCACAATATAAATTCAGATTCAAAAGATCTCTCAAACCTAATCCTAAAATCAAATTAGAGCTCTTGTAATTCAATTTGTATTCTGAATTTGTTCTTGTGGATGAACTCCACATATTATCTGATTAGAGCGAGAGAGAGAGAGAAGAGGAAAAAAGGGATTGTGGAAGTTTGAAGGAATACTTTATTGTTACTTTTCCCTAAAGCCTCATATTTGCATAATTGCACAGATGTTATACAGTGGCTTGATGTGATGTACAATTGACTAAAATGTAATGCAATGTACAATGGACAAAAAGAGAAAATCATACATTATACCTTTTCTGGTATGACTGAGCACAGAACTCGGCTCTAGCGGCTTTTAGAGGCTAATGTCTTTTTCCACTTCCCCAATAATAGAGAATGGATTTACATTGCCTCAAACTAAAAAGTGTAACTAACTTAAGCATCTGGGTTTGTGTCCGAGTTGACATGTCCTGCTTTTTCCTGTTGTTTCTTTTTTAATGAGCTATATCTTCTTTGAAACAGATTTCTAAAGATTGAATGCACACACTGAATAGTCTAATGCAGGCCTGTGTTTACACTCTTTCCTATTAGGGATAATGAGGGGTGGGTTAGCCACCTACCCACTTTATTTTTTGCATATGCTTGGATTTTCCTTTTGAGGGGGAAGTGAGAGTAGTTCTATTTATGTTAGCATTGGTTAAAAAAAAATAAAATAAGGAAAGGAAGGCACATAATGGTTCAAGAGATTAGTAATAGAATACAGAGCATTTTACTTCTAAATCACCAGTTCAAATCCACCCTGTGTCAATACAAAGTCATTTGATTCTGATGGTTTCAGGGTGCCCTACTTTATATAAAATGAATTGGGCATCATCTTCTATATATACTATTTACATCTGGAATAATGTCACTAAGTAGCGTCTATGTAATGCATTGACAGTCTCAAAAATACTAAGCGGCAACATCATAAAAAACACCACTATAGGTGTCACCAATTGACACCTTTATTTGCAGTTTCAGTCAAGAGACTAAGGATTGAAAGAGGAAGGAGGACCAAGTCATCTGCTCATGCCTAAAGGAGAACCCTCAAGGTGAAGGCAGGGAAGAGGGGGAAAGCTTGCATTGCCAATGCTCTTGTTGTACCAACTCTGCAGATATGCAGAGGGCTTCACTTTCCACCGTTGTCAAATTCAGGATCTTGCAGGAACACTAAATTCACTTTAAAGAATACAGGCAATAAAAAGGAAGTATTACGGAGAAAACCATCATAATTTATCAGGTGCCTGTGGTGTCTCAGTATTTTGATGTATAGTGGAACTTCCCTGAAAAATGACTACTGTATTAAATAAACCTGACATTTTCCCCTACCAAACTTTAAGATGTACAATAATACACTGGAATCATCAAAAAAGTTCTAGATGGGGAGGTGTGACTAGGCGGTAGGGAAAATGTATTTGGAATAGCTCCTGTTTTGAGATAATCTAGAAGCTATTTTCTCCTGATTTATGACAAGATTTTGAGAGTAAAGTTCCTTGAGAGTATTGTAAAAATTGCATTAACCTATTTAAAATGCCCAAAGGTAAGAACGAGCTGGAGAAATTAGACTTTAATAAGCCATTATATGGTTAAAAGGAATATATAGAGTTATAATGTTAATGCTAATGAAGTTTATTGTAATAGAGATAAAACCAATCTGTAATTACGTCTTTGCCTACACCAGTGGCAGCATGTAAAGGTACACGCAACTACATGCCACAGTGAAAAGCAGGCTATGTCTGCACTGCAGTGTGTAGCTACTTGTGTCAATGCAGGTTCTGGCAGGAGGGAGGCAGTGGGGAAAGGCTGCAGCACTGGGAAGGAAAGGGGAAAATACGCGGATAAAAATAGCAGTCTAGACATGGGAGGCACTGCTTGGGCGCAGAGACAGCCATGTAGGGCACGTACCCGAAGGTTCTGGCGTGTCTGTATTCTACTCACCTACACTGACTCACCATCTATACTGCTATTTATACCTGTGCTAGGAGGGCATGTCATTATTTGTACTCTACATGCTGCTGTAAGTGTTGGCATAGCTTATTAGGGATTAGGTTGAGACCTTTGGGAGGGGCAGATTATTCCACATCTGCCTACTGCAGGCTTTCTTGAGCCTTCCTCTGAAACATCTGGAGCTGGTTATGGTCAGAAACAGGACACTGGACCATGGGTCTGATCCAATATAGCAATGCCTATGAACTTATGGGTAGCGTTTGTCTTTGCAGTGAAACTGCAAATAGCTCACACATTGGACTCATTTACTTTGGAAAACAAGGGATTGAAATGAAAGAAATTAAATTTGAAAAAAACATTCTGCTGACCAGATGATGATGATGATGGCTCCCAATAGACTCCCTGACAATGAGTGGGGCAGCACATGCACACAAACCATGTACTGATTTTAATACTATCGCTTGTAGTTTATAATTTTTGTTACTTGTCTGTTTCCCATGTGATAATATTGATGTGGCTCTGAGATATAAATCCCCATGGCATTTATAAAGACTACAGGCCAGACTGCGCCTTGAAGGCATTAGCATGTGATTGATGCAGTACAGTGCCATACCATACTATGCTGGGGGAGCTTGGGAAGGATTTTGCAGAATCCAGTTTTGAGTTCCAGGAAATGCAGAGTGGGGTCCGTAGTCCCGTGGGTGCATGGCCATTTCCACTGGCAGGAGCAGTGGAAATAGAGTTGGTACAAGGGCCATAGCAAGAGGGACTCATTGAGCTGTCTGGAAATTCTAAAACAGGATTTTGCATTCTTCTGGACAGTATTCCTGCAGCTGTGAGTTCTGTATTTGTCTATGGCACATGGGTCTCCTGACAAAAAAATATTTATCCAGGTGCATGCATAGTATTGCTTCTTTTGAACATCAGAAATTATTAGAAGTCTCTTCAAAGAAAGTCTTTGAAGTGAATCATGTTTCCTTAACTAAAGGTGAAGTTACCGTAAGTAAAACATACTATTTTGTACAATACAATGGAACACTAGATCAAAGTGTTTGGGGGTTTAAAAGGTTGGCCTTGAAGCTCAGCTAGTGGAAGAGTCCTGGGAATGACAAAGGAGGGTATCACTTCCCACCAGTCTTGACCAAGATATGTAGCAGAGGCTACTGGGCCTCGGAGATGATTTGGTATGATGAAATGCTTTTATCTAACAGACTTTCATTATATCGGTGTTCTCTGTCATTTCCTATTGTCAATATAGGAAGCTTCTGAAAGAAATACTTGAGTATGTGGATCTTTGTTTAAATGTGTGCGCTGTCACTGGTTTTATTTCATTCTGTGTGTGTTAAGTAGCTTTCAGGGACTGGCTCTGATTAGGAGGTTGTACAGTGGGGCCCTAATCATGACCTTCAGGGCCTCCAAATGCTACTGCAATACAAATATATAATAATCATATTTTAATATGGAGTGGCTACACTCTAATATATTACATGCTCTGACACACCTACAGAGACACTGGCAGTGTTGATTTTGTCTAGTCAAATAGCTAGGAGACATGAGACAACTCCATGTATGTATTCATAACTCTTCAAGTTTGAAAAAAATGAGTATTGCATTGCAAGGTCCAAATTCCAAGTGGCTAGAGAAGTAGGCTTAACAATGATGAGTGCAACTCACTGAAAAAAGGAAGAAGGCAAGAACGTGTGTGTAACAAGAATCAGGGAAAACACTGGCCCAAAAGTGTTCCATTCCTTATAGACAGTAAAGCATCAACAGCGAGTGGGAGGCACAGATGCAAAACTGACAGAGGCAGCTCCATTTCCCCTTCAGAGCTATGCAACTAAATTAGCCATTAAGGTCTTGGATTTGGGTCCAGACTCATCAACACAGAGCTGCGCCTTCCCCATTATAATATCTAACTTTCTTTGCGTCTGCCCCCCACTCCAAATGTAAAGTAAAATTAAAGGCAATGCGGCAGACTGGGCAAAAGAATAAAGTAAAACAAAAAGGAAATATGGTATTCTTCTTCTTCTATCCAGAAGAACATAGGGCCAAGTCCTGCAAGAAGCTGAGTGCCCTTAATTCCTACTAAAGTCAACAGGAGTTGAGGGCACTCTGCAACATTCAGGAAATGCTCAGCACATTGCACGATCAAATGTATTACATTGATGACAACTACACAATTAATTCAATTAAAAAATCAGAACAGGAATGAAGAACAGTCTCATGATCATTCAGTATTAATTATTATTTATGCTACTACAGTTCTCAGATGAGATCAGGGTCACATTGTGCTAGGTGCTGTACATACACATAGTTGTAAATAGTCCATACCTGCAGTGAATAACTTGTAATTTTGGTAGACAAGCCAGAGAAAGGAAGTATAACTTTCCTCTTTTATAGGTGAGGGATTAAGCACAGAGAGATTAAATAACTTGCAAAAGGTTACACAGGAATTTTGTGAAAGAGCCAGGAAGTGAACCCAGATCTTGAGAGTCCCAGACTCATCGCGGGACCTGCCTGATTATATACTCGCTCATTGCTGCCCCACAAAATGAGTCGTCTGTCTGCCTGTTAGTAACTTCATTTTGTTTTCTTCAGCTTTGTTCACTTGTTTGGCTCATTTCATTTACAATTCTATGTCAAGTGAAAACAAGGCGAGCAAATGCAAGAAGCATTTTGTTTAGGGGCTAGGTCCACCCCTGCCTCCTCAAAATATTACCAGCAACATTATCAGCTGATTTTGTTGTTTGCAGTAATTCCTTGGTAGGTGTAAGGGGCCCAGTTATTTTTTCTCTCCTGTTTATTTTATTCATTTCTAAACAGATTAAAAACAAAATCTAGCACTGGGTGCAGCAGCAGTTCTGGACCCTGTTGCTGGCCACCCCTCTTCTTCTGCAAAAGGAACTATTGCTCATGACTTTATTTACAATAACGTGAGAGTGGATATAAAGCCAAGGGGTGGAAAACTGAATTCAGGCCTCTTTGGCCTCCTCCTCCCCCCAACAAAGATATTCTTCTCAAACAACAGTAAATATTCTCTGCGCCCCTAGATGCCTCTACCCACCTAACTTTGTTTGGCAAATAGAGGGTATTATTCTTACTGCCAAAATAAATGCTTCTGCTACTGAAATAAGTACAAATGAACATAGTAGTGGGAATTTTTGTTTTAACAGGAGGAATTTATTGTACAAGTGTCCAGTAGGGCAGCCATCTGTTAAGGTAGACACAAGTGATATTACTGTAAACATAATGGCTTAGTCCTTTTTTTGTTTGGATAGGATTTGTCTCTTTCTGCTTGTCTTGGTCACCTTTGGGGTGGAAGTTAAAGATGCTGGCCTGATTCTACCTGGTCCTCACACAGCTGCCTAGTGGGTGAGTGGCCCACTGGTGGCAGGGTGTTGGGAGCAATGACCCCTGATGTGGCTTGCAGAAGGACAGACAGAGTTTCAGTCCCCCTGCACCTGTCTGCTTGCTGGAGGTACAGGGTGCTCTTAAGGTGGCCAAAAAGAGGCAGCCTATCATTCTGCCCCACTGCACCTGACTATGGAGCATGGAAAAGCAGCCTGTTCCCCACAAAGGAGTGTAGTATAAGGCATGGTCCCTTTTGTGCACTATGGAGTTAATGGATATGTTCTGCCTCCCAGTGCTCCCCCTAGGAGTGCTTCTGCATTTCCCCTCTCTGAGCTGTGCCCCACAGACACACTCTAGCCCTTTTCAAAAAGAGTGAGACATAGCCCCTGTGTTTTGTCCAACCTTCCTTCTCTCAATAAGATTAGAATGTGTGAATGCTGGGGAGCCCAGAATGGTTGCTGCATTTGTCTACATAGTCACTGCAATACCTAATTCATTGCTTTGTAAAGCCTGTCAGGATTAGAGCTAGACAAAGTTTTTTGGTTGAAACTTTTTTTGTGAAAAATGCAGATTCAGTGACACTGATTTTACTGAATTGTCCTTTTAAAAACAAAAAATTCAACCCTCCCCGAAATGTTTGTTCCAAATAAAACATTTTTGATTTTAAAATTTCCTTTGATTTTATTAAAAATACAATGTATAAAAATACTTGAAATCCATATGATACATATTGATTTTGTTGAAACAAAACATTGTGTTCAACCTGAAGCAATGTTTTTCTTTTTGATTCGCTGAAAATTCTGGAAAAAAAAATTTTTCATTTGATCTGAAATTACCCCCCCCCCCCAACTATTTGAAATTGCCAATAAACCGAAGAATCTATTTGTCTAGCTCTAATCAGGATTCCTCATGTATGAAAGGTGACATTTAACCCTGGGTGCTATTCTGTATCTTATTTGGCTTAGTTCCCTGGTATACCACAAAGAAGCTATGAGGAATTTGGATGAACTGAAAGACATTACATGCAGTTAAATCTTCCCTTTGCAGTTAATCTACAAGTTTCTCCCACAGCAACTGATTAAGCATTTATAAATAAAAAGGGCTACACAAACATTTAATAAAAGGCATTTCAGTTAATAATCCATTCATTTTTGAAGGGCATTTTTGGAAGGGAAAAAAATTTGAACACAGATGGCAGGCTTGCAAATTGAATGAGAAACCATTCATTATTACTGTCCAGTGTACTAATTCAGGGGGTAAGCTTTTTGCTGTTTATATGTGCTGATTGGTACCTTATTATGCAAATCAATGGGACTACTTGTGGAATATAGCACCACCCAATGTGAGGGAGGCAAAATTGAATGCTCCAAGTAGCTCACAGGGAGCTAATCCCTAATGCACTCCTTTAGGCACTATTGGCTTAATTTAATAGTTAGGATAATAAAGGATGGTTTTAATTAAGTGTTTAAATCCTACCAGCTGTATATGTTTTGCCAATTACTCAAGCACTAGCTGTAGTTTGAAAACATTCTGCTCACTGCTGTGTCACTTGTGAGTAGCCTCTACCCCTCCCTCTTGAACAATCAGACAAATGGCCCAGGCATGCACACACACACAAATGCACACAGACATATATCTATAAACCATGAGTTTATTAACAGCCATAGTGTGTACCTATAAACACATTACTGCTGCTAATAAATATTAAAATTTTGGTTTTGATCTAACCTCAAAATGAATATTAAAAACCTATTCTGTGAATTCAATCCTTTTTACAGAAAAGTACTATAGAATTTAATAGGCATGAAACCATTACAAACTGAATATTCTGTAGAAATTACTCTAAGAATTTATAAAATTGAAAAGAGAAATATAGCCATCCTACTGAGGCTATTAGCAGGCACATAATCCTGTAGAATGTTTCAAAAATCCGAGAGAAAGGTTACAACTTTCTATTCAACTCTTTAGGACTTTTCCAAAAGAAAGGTTAAGATTTAACTTTTAATTGTAGAGAGTTCAGGAGATTTTGACAATTACTAGAATACTGGATGTGGTTGAAGAAGTTACTAACATTTTTTAGTTGGGTGTTGTTACTTAGGGGGAATTCTCTGTTCTGGAGTTTCCCCGTCTGTAAAAGTTGGAGTGATTACTTACCCTCATTAGGAAAGCCCTTTGAGAAGTATAGATGAAAAATGCAATATAAATGTTGGAGATTCATTATTGTTATTATTATTATTATTAATATTATTATTATGCCATTTTAGAATGAAGATACTGTCTGTATCGAAATGGAGTGTTTTTAAATAAAAGGCCCCTGCTGCTACACAGTACAAAAGAAAGGATTTTTATGAACAAATTTCAACTTGGATACAAGACACAATTTTACAACGTGTCTTGGTTTGCTTTTATTAACTTTTAAAATTAAAAACCAAAGGTTGAAAGTGTATTTCAAACTGTGTGAACTATGATAGCAATGCAGGTAGCAAAAGATACACCATGAGCACACGCAGACATCTGAAACCGCTACGTTTACGTAAGTTTGTTTTGCCAACTTTTAACAAAATAGATGAAAACTGTTCTCTTCAGCTGCAGTGCCAGGCATTTTGTTTTTACTCTGTTGATTTTAATAGCCCGTGCAGAAGCTTGGAAAGGAACATTTCTTCCTTTGTCAATTTTAAACTTTTCCGATTTGGCAACCCTGGGTTTTTTTCCATGGTGTGTTTTCAGTGAAGCTGAACTTAATATGGCTCTCTTGGTTTTGTATCCAAGCTTGCTCTCTGCTCTTGATACAGAGCCAGGGCTCAATGCCACATGGCCCCAAATGTTCTCCTTTACTTCTCTTCCAGGAGCATCTTGTGAGCTGGAGTTTTTCTAGGGAATATCCTGGGGGACTGGCTCTTCAAGAAGGTCTCTGCTTTCTGGAAGAAGAAGAAGAGCCTCAGCAGCAAAAGCTATGGCTAGCACCGCCACTAGCTGACCTGCCCTTCCTCCCGCACAGAGCCAAATCACAAGGCTCCAGCAGTCTCTGTGACAGAATACACCACTGTACTCACACCGTACACACTACTGTAATAATCTTTGTACAAGATATGCCTTGTAACATATAATTTAAAAAGTCATAATTTCCAGGTCAGTATTGTCCTGATAAAATATATGTGGCAAAAACATATGTGAAGTTATAAGATTCCCCTATATGATGCGATTAACACATGTTCCAAACCCACAGCCCTGTCCAGGCAGAAGTTGGTAAACAGGTCTGACCTAAACAAAGGAATGTGTGATTGCCTTAATTTGCATTGAAGCAGTAAACAGAGTCATCAAGCTGGAAGGGAAAACAAAAGAAGCTCAAACAGATAAAAAACCCCACTAGGGAACATCCTTCCACATAGACTCTTTGTCTCCTGATTCTCTGCTGGAAATGTTTTTCAAGAGGAGGACTGAAACTATAAAAAGGAGGGGCAAACTCCTGAAGACGCCCGTCTTTTTCTCCCTGCCATCACATTCTCTGCACATGAGACGACAAAGAAAAACAGCTGTTGGACTCTGGAGAAGGGGTTCTGAAGAAGAGTTTGGTCAGTAATCTTGCTGGAAGCATGTGGTGAGAAACATTGCTTGGATCTAATATAGTCTGTTAAGTTAGGCAATAGAAAGCATTTTTTCTTTATTTTTTCTTCTAACCATTTCTGAATGTTATGCCTCTTTACTTGTACTCACTTAAAATCTCTCTCTTTGTTGTTAAAAAATTTGTTTTATTGTTTTATCTAATCCAGTGTATTTAAGTTAAGGGTCTGGGTAACTCCATTTCAGGAAATACGCTGGTGTAATAGTCCCTTAAAGGAAAAAAGGACTTAATATATCTGGAATGTCCAGGAGAGGCCTGAGCAGTAAAAGACATTCACTTCAGGGGAAAGTCCAGGACTGGGAGTGTGTTGGAGTCACTCTGCAGTATAACCATGGTTGGTGAGACCCAGTGTGCGACTGGCAGCTGCAGTTACACAAAGACATTTGGGAGTGACCTGCATGCTGGTGGCTGTTTGTGAGCAGTCCAGGTTGGAGCCTACAGCAGCAAGGTATTGCAAGGCACCCCAGGTCACAGGGCATGGGTGACACAGCACCCCACTGGTCTGGATTGTACCCTGGTATGTCACAGCTTCCTTCCACGATCAGCTGTACAAAAGGGTGGCTCCTTTATAATCTACACAGCCGTGATGATGGCAATGGTTCTGGACTCTGTGAGAACACGAACAAAAGTATAACCATGAATGTGAGTTTGGTCAAATAATTGTGTTCAGAAAACCTTGTTCATCTGACTGAGAACAATGCAGTGTCAAATATCACTGATCTGAATTCACTAGTTTTAGTCTCAGGATTTTGTCAGTATTTACCCAGCACACTTAAGACCCACTTATATCAATGGGAATTGCACCTGTAAAGTGCTTACAAAATCAGACCTATATTTTAAGCCGTTTAGGGGTTCTTAAACATTCATAGTGTGGAATTCATTTTAATGTAAAGCTTGTCTTATATGCACTTCCATATCCTGCAGACCTCATGACCCCTGATTAACAAATGTGTAACATCCTACAGTTAATGGCAGCAATTGCTTACATGGAAGAGCATATTAGAAAAAGTATTTTATGCAGTTGCAGATGTTTTAATGCAGTTTAGTAGCTGGAAATAAAGTGGAGGTGGCAGGAACACATGGCCAGCCAGCCAGCTCTCTGCAGATAAACTAATAAGTCCATTCCATCACCAATTTTTATGATTCGACAAATGATCTTAATACTACACATTGAAAGAATTGGTTTATACTGCCTGATATCCTGTTGCCAGAAGTTTTACTTGTTTAAAAAGTGCTACAGTGATTTTTAGATTTGGTCACATTGGCTGTGCAAAATACATTCCAGATTATCAGTTATACTCTTACATGATTCAGGCCCTTCTTTGAACAGAAAACACTGCTTTCCATTCCACAAAATGGTGTTTAGTTTGATAGTTTGTGTATTGTAGGCAGACCTGCAGCTCTGCAAGCTGAAAGTCATTGGACCGAGATATCTCAGTTTATCCCCATCACCATTTATGCCCCATGAGAGCATTCTGAAGGTACACTAGAAGGGATAACAGAACTGTGTTCACTACCACTCAGATGATCTCATGCCTTCTGTCATTCTCTCTATGAATACACAACATATGACACAGAACAGTCCTCTAAACTGAAATTCAGAAGACTGCCCATGGCTTACATATTTAATTGAAACTTTACTCACTCAATGGAGCAGTTTAATCAGAAACCATTTTCATAATTTGTAAACACTGCCAAATGTTTGATTTGCTAGTAAGTGATCAAGCCTTCTACCAGAAAATAAAATAAAAAATTCAAACCGTCACAAAAACAAAACTTTATAAATGAAACGTGTTGTAGTGAGAAATACTGTTCTCACCATATGCTGCAATTCTGTAATGCAGAAGGGCACAGTGTCCTGAAGAATCATGTTTCAAATCAACTCATATCAAAAGGAAGCCACGTCAGAAGCAGGAAGGGAGGATGGTTAGACTTGTCATTAAGGCACAAACTTGGAAATCAGGAGTTCTATTCCTGGACTTCCTACAGATTTCATGTGTGCCCTTGGCAAGTTAATTAGTCTCTCTCTCTCTCATTTGCCTCATCTCTAAAATGGGGAATAAAGAAAACTTACTTCCCTCCCTCATAGAAGTGTTCTGTATGAGGATAAATTCATTAAAGGAAGTAAACTGCTTTGAGATCCTCTGATGGAATGTGGAAGTGCAAAGTAATATGTCAACATAGGAACTATCATGTTATAAAGCCATCTTAGATACCATGCTAAATCATGGAAAGGTGGTTTAAAAGCCTGAATTTATTGTCTCACTCACTCATCTCACGTACAAGGTGTATATTTTTGGATAAAAATTTCTGGCTTCACTAAAACATGTTTCAAGGGAAGATTTCATTTCATCTTACTCTAAAATCTCTGTATGAGTTTAGAATGTTCATAGACACCAGGGAAATAAACAACTTCTTTTAAATCTTTAAGAATTAGAATGCCTTTTAAAATGAACTCTCAACTTAGAAACTTTATACACACTTACATAACACCAGATTTTAAAAGACATCAAATGTGGAAACTAAATCCAGATTTCCTGGAAGACTAGAACTGACAGCCAAGCACCTAGACCACAGACACCTTCTTCATAAACTGGGGCACACCAACAGAGCCAACTAAACCACACTAGCTAATCCACAACAATAAAAATCCATGAGAAAATTTCACCAACTAGATATCAAAGGTAACAAAGTGTTTCCTCCAGCACAGCAAGCAAGGCCACAGAACAGAAAGATGACAAAAGAAAATGAAGAAAGGAAAACAAATTCAAGAGGCATAACGATAGGCCCCAAGTGGGCTTATTATATGAATAGACTGCAGGTAACTATATCCTTCCACTGCGGTGCTTCATAAATTCTGTCATCTTGTTAAGACTGTGAAGACCACTGACCTCACTTCCTCCATTAATAAGGCTGCACTGCTTTACTCAGAGACTTTTATTTTGTTTATGAAACATGAACCACTGTATAAAGTCTCTTCTGTCTGCAATGAAGCTCATTACTTTTGAAATCACAAGAGTAAGGGAAAAATGCCCTCCATTCCCTACTTACCAGCTACACAAAAATAATTAAATCAAAAAACTATTTTTAAGGCTCATTCTTTCTGGTTTCTGAATATGCTACAACTAAAGATTTGTTGCTTTAGTTGTAATATGCTGGGAGAGGCCAAGAAGGTTGTGTGCTGCTCATGTCTAAGCAAGGGATATTTTAGATAGCCCTAATAACCTCTCTTCCTAAAGAAATCAAAACTGTTATTTATAATTAACTATAGACAAAATTCAACCTTTGCACCACTAAGGGACACATATGGAGAGATAGGGAACAAAGAGGTAGTGGTCAACTGGAGTGTCCTTGGGACATTCTTCCTACACAGAGCAGAAAGACTCAAAAGGCCAAGCAGGCAGCATACTCCGCAGCACTCTTTACTGCTCCTCAGAAAAAGCAGCAGCATATATTCCATTCAGCACTTGCTTCCGGACAGCAACATGTGTGTAGGAAGCTGAGGCCACACCCAATCCAGTTGACCACATCCATCCGTGGCTGTGAAACCCTGGTAGGTGCCTACTTCAAGAGAGCAAGTGGGCTGTGACCTGTCTCGTCCCTGGCCTCTGCAACTTCTTCCTCCCAACCTGAACAAGCACAAGACAAGGCAGAATTGTATCCTCACATAAAAAGGAAAAGCTGCACTTAAACAGTATGTAATCCATGTTTGTTTTCCCTGTTGCTACAGTTCTGAGTGTTCTATGACCAAGCGCATACGAAGTATGTGTCTTTAAATTTCACAGTATGCAGCCCAGATAAATGTTCAGCCATTATCCTCTGACTATGAGACTGGAATCTTTACCTAAGTTGCAAGCACAGTCAATAAAAAAGAATCTTTTCCTCTATAAAAGCTACAAAAACTCCCTGTGGTCACCTCTTGTAGCTGGTGAACTGCAATAACGTTGCTGTTGCTGACTAGCCTTACTTTTAGTGTCTCAAAGCAAAAATGCTGCAAATACATATATATCCATCACCAGTGCCAGTGAGAACAAGGGGGCAAACTCTACTCTGAGTTACACACTGTACATATGGGGTAATGCCAATGAAATCAATGGATTTACCCTGGATTTATTCTGGTATATCCAAGAGCCGAATGTATCCTCTTATCTCTCAGTTCTAAGGGTTTTCTTTCTCACTGATTCACTTTTCACTTCACTTGAGTTACATATGACTTAGGTATGTTTAGTGCTTGCTTTGCCACCTCTACTAGATAACAAAAAGCTCTGTTGTCTAGACTTAATGCCCTTTCCAATAATGAGGGAATACAAACATATGATAGTGCACAGCACAATGAAACCTGCAATAAAACAGTAAAAGCAAAAAATCCCCCCCCCAAATCATACAGAATCCCTAAAATTCCTTTTACTGGCTTTCTGCACAGTTGCTACATTGGATCAGAGCCCGCAGTTACTATGCTGCTGTTCGTATTTCACAACTACAATATTTTCTTTTAAGCATGACATAACACAGCAGTGAGAGACTGCTGTAAACTTCAGCCACCATCTGTTGTGCCCCCCTGCAGCCCAGAATCCCTCTTTCCAAAATAGAAGATGACCTTTAGTCTCTACAGCCACATCCATAGACTTACGTAACGATGACAGCAGCTCCACCCACTTATTTGCATCAGACACATCACGTAGACAGCGGCTCTCAAACTTTTTTTACTGGTGACCCCTTTCACACAGCAAGTCTCTGAGTGCAACCCCCCCCTTATAAATTAAAAACACTTTTATATATTTAACACCATTATAAATGCTGGCGGCAAAGTGGGGTTTGGGGTGGAGGCTGACAGCTTGCAACCCCCCATGTAATAACCTTGCAACCCCCTGAGGGGTCCCAACCCCCAGTTTGAGAACCCCTGACATAGAATATGGCACACTTGGAAAGAGGATGTCAGGTTGCTGTTTATTTATGTCAGCCAACCCCCCCACCCCACACACAAGATATCCCTGACATTTGCAAATTGAGGTTTTATTGCTGCCTTTCCTCCAACCCACCGCAACCCCAATATCTCCCTCTCTCTCTTTTTTCTCCCCAGGACAATCCTTTATTTTGTGTGCTCTGGTATACACCACACACATTTATCTTCTTGGACTATGCATTCAAAAAAAAAGTAGTAAAAGGGAATAGTAAAAATCCAGTCCAATGTGAGTGGCACAGCTATAATTCTTTATGAAGCAGCAGGTAAGATTGATTGTCAAGGGTCAAAAGGCTAGGTCAAACTCCACTCATTCGTCAGCTGAATGTCATTTTTGTTTTCCCTGTCATCAGATAGCTTTAAAAAAAATTGCAACTCCTTCCTCATTATCTGGGACTTGGCTCCTTTCCTGCCATCCAGTATTAATGAAACTGTGCTTCAAGCCTGGCCCACATCTTTGAGGTTCTTCTTCATGTACTTATTCCCTTTCTTAAGCACGACACAGCAAGGACAATTTTAAAGATCGTTTTCTCACACAGAGAAGTTGGAAAATTGATGCTGCAGTGAGAATGATTTGAAAACATGCATGCCATATAAACGTCTGGATGAAAAAAAAATGTAATTAAATCAAAGCAGGTCCAAAGCCCACACAGTGAGGTAACTGAATCATGGTTATATCTGTCCATCTCATACGGAATCCTTAAAAAAACATAATATTTTGAAGTCCTCTAAAGAAAGAATAACTTTTTGGTGTTGTTATAATTGCAAGCTGTGCACCAGTGGAATAATGCTAATAGTGAAATCATCCATTGATTTACTGTGAGCTTGATTTATACAAGCTTGATTCAGGTGAAAACTTAACCAATAATTTCCTTAAAGAGAACTAAATATCTAAATTAACAGAAGTTTAATTATATCCAAGTGAAAGGGAATGGAGATGTATTAGATGGACATTTGGGAATACATTTTCAAACCTACCTAAACAATAAAATAATGATGTATAGAAAATACCACTCTATGTGTGCAATTATCTCTTTGTGCACACAAATAAAGGTAATAATTTAGCACCTTTCACAAAAGGATCTCACAGCAAATTATAAGAAAAACTAGTTAGCCTCACTACGGAACCAACTCCGCTTCTTCTAAAGTCAACTAGCAGGACTGTCACTGACTTCAGTGGGAGTAGGATCAGTAACTCTTTATTGTTAGGAAGGCAAGTATTATTCAACTCATTTTACCAACTGATAAACTGAGACAAAGTGATTGAATCGACAGGTTACACAGTGAGTTAGAGGCAGAGCTGAGAATAAAACAATAGACAACACTGCTTTCCTACTTAGTGTACATAAAACTGTTTGCATGTGCATGTGCATATTTTATAGGCACAAGTTAGGTACCCATGTTTGAAATTTTGGCCCTTAATACCTTCTTTCATAACTTTAAAAAAATAATTAGAACTCTAAAGTTCTTCAAAGCTTGAAAGCAGGACTAATCCTTTCAGTTAAAATCTCTGCAGTGATGAAGACCTCATATATACATTATTGCATTTCACTATGGTTTTTGTGCTGTGGTCCTACTGGAATTATTCAAACTTTTTCCATGGCTTTGGGCTACATCTTTAAAGATATGGGGCAACTTTTTCTTAGTAGAGTGCCTATCGGTACCTAAATCCATTGGAGGTATTATTACGAAGGGTAAGAACAATATTTGACCAATTTCAAAGCCACAAACATTGATGTATCAAAAGTCTGCCTAAGACTTGAACTTTATTCAGTTTCTGGTCCATGTCGGGAAGACTTTGAAAATAATGAGCATCAAAATGACAGATAGAAAACAATGAAAAATACAGGTTAAAAAAATTACAGACTGGACAGAGTAAAAAACAAATGCAGAAAGAACGTGAAAACTCAACTGAAAGAGGAGAGAGAACTATAATAAAATGAAATAAGTACATATACTATGTAGATATCTAGATAACTTCACCCAGCTGAGAAAGCCTATGTTTTACAAAGTGTTCTTTTGTTCCTAATACCTAGGACATACTTCTCTTTAGCTAGAAAAATGACCTTTAAAATATTTTTAATATTTTTAAACCATGAGTTTAATTTATAAGGAACAATATTTCACACTAGTTTAAGTTACCTCTGTTAATTGATTTCAGTGGCACTAATTGTGGGGAAAATGATAGACAAATGAGAGTAATCACCCATAGTAATCAGCTCAGTCAGAAGCTCTTTGGTGGAATTAGGCTGCCATTTCAGAGTGCGCAAGAACATCATGCAAGAGTTTAGGGAAATGAATACAGCTGGTTGAAATTCCACCTGTCTCCCTACCCCCAAAATTTTGTGTATGTCAAAAATGCAGTTTTTGTTAACATTGAAACACTTTACAAAAGCAGTTTGAGTTTGAGAAAGTCCTTGATGAAAATAATCCAAAACAAAACGAAACTTTCCTTTTGCTTTGACAAGAAATTTTCATTTTGTTTTTAATTTTTTTTATTGAAAAATGAAAATTTTCTGCAAAATTTTTTGCATGAAACTGTTTTGTTCAAAATTTTTGTGGAAATAAAACTGGATTTCAGCCAGCTCTAGCAATGAAAAATAATGCATCCAACTGAAACTGTGGGATGGGATGAGGATGGGGGAATTAAAGCAGGCAATCCTGATTCATTAAAAAATATCACTCATGGCACTTGTGAGTTTCATGATTTTCGAGCCAAGCTGCAGAGCAGACATCCTGCTGTGTGTGTGCTGCAGCATGTCAGTATAAAACCTGAATTTGCTCGATATCACTAATCTGGGAAGTGGCATAGTGGGGTCTGGCCAAGTGCATAGATAAGAGCAAATGCAAACCAGAGTTGGGCACTGTCTGGGAGACACTCTTTTCAGGCAGTAAAATGACTGATTATATGTTCCCAGCTGGGTTTTGCATGGGGCCTTGTTCACTAAAATATTAATACATGCCATTTAGCTAAACAGTACAACAAATCCATGATACTGTGCCGAGAGCGGCTGCAACTGACACATTTCAAATTCATCGCAGATTACTGCCAAACCAGGATGCTTTCTGCTGACAAACTACAGCCTTGTCTAGTGTCCACAGGTTTTAAGAATTAAGCTGTTTTCAGTAACATCTATGGCACCATTTAGCTGAGAGATAGTAAGTGCTGCATTGTACACAGGCAGGAATAGAAAGAACAAAGAGGCCGGTCCCTGTAGATACAAGCAGAGGAAAGGGCTTTATTTGTGGTGACCTGGAAGAGGCACAAACAGTCAGCACAACTTCCAGGTGCAGTGAGACCTATAGTGTTAGCTCTTTAAGGGCCTTCCAGCATATCTCCCTCATTAAGCACCAGAAACATTTATTAAATTTGAAAAACACAGTGAAAATCCGTAAACTTTAATGGATGACATGGTAGATTAGCTGAATGTCTGAATTTCAGATTTCTTACATATGCTAATGAATCCACTATTGAGCTATGACTAGAAATCTTTAGTAAGATGCTCCTTATTTGAACAGAATGACCAGAATGGTGGAACTTTGTTCTCAGCACTGCCTCAACCAGACTTTGGCAGCTCTAGAGCTATTTCTAATGTGGACCTGTCCTTGTCTGGTTCTTCTTCACCATTCTCAACATTCTGACACGGAGATGTGAACAACTATGTACCTGTGTCTGCTGTGAACATTTCACTATGGAACATTGTCTCCTCACTCTTTTGCCTTGTCGCTATTTTCTGCATTCTCATGATCAGATATTGGCAGCCCTATAACTATTTCTAATGCAGACAACTCTTCTTTCTCTGATTCTTTTTCACCTCTTTCGTTCACTATATATTACCTCTACATGCTGTGCAGAGCCATATAATTAAAACACAGCATCCCTTTTTCTGACATTCAGCTGCTTGGGCTGAGAACATTTTCCAGGGATGTTGGGGTGTCCTACCCTATCTTCCATGCAGAGATTTTCATTTTTTTATTTCCCCCAAAGTCATAGTTTCTCAGGTTTTCTGTTTTTTGAACTTTTTTCTTGAACCTCATTACATTGAGATTTGCCTCCTCATGATTTCCCCGTGTCATTCTTTGTGGGTGGCTTGGTTTCCATATAACATTTATGTTAATCAACTTTTTCAGTGTTTTGGATACATTCTTATCATCTGAATTTAGGCCTGATATCATCAGTATATCATCTGACTAATCTTCCATGATGTACATCATTTTTAGAGAACCCGTGGTGTAACACGTAAAAGCTCAAAGTGGTTTCTCCATTTTGGCCATGCTAACTTATCTCTTCATCTACACTTCACCTGCCCGATTTGTGCTGGCAGGTAGAAGGTAAGTCACAGAAGTCCTAGCATCAGTGGTGGCAGCCTGTGTGGCCTCCATAGCCAGAAATCAATCCAGAGTGGCCACAAAAATCAATGGACCAATGAGTAGGGATTTGGCACTCCCTTAAAAATGAGTCCAGGAGTCTGTGTGCTCAGCTCTGAAAATCAGGCCCTTCTAAGATGTCTGAAATTGGACACCAAACAGCATTGGCATATAAAATCACTAGTCACTTTTGAAAATTTGGGCCAAGGTTAATGATTCCCTTCCCTCCCCTTTTTGGTCACTGTTTAGGGACTTATTTCAGTTTCACAGAACAGCATGGTATATGGAAACTGGGAAGCTAAGAAGGCATATGAAGTGTTTTCCTGCTTCTGCACTTTGAAGCTAGTTGGACTTTCTTGAAGGAAACTGATGTCTGTCTGTATCTTGAGGAGAAAAAAGCCTTGTGCAATTGTAAAATTAGAAATATGAATCAAAGGGTAGAGAGGGTACCAATGTTATTTCATTAAAACACAGTACTATCATTTTATTGCATTGAATTGAAAGAACTATAAATACTCAGACAACGAGTCAGATCATGCAGTTATAATTTGGGCAAAACTTCCATTACAGAATGGATCCTACCTTGTTTTAAAATATTCTTTGTGCAACAGACACAGAGAGACCAGACAACTACATACAAAATCACTTAGGAAAAGATTGTGGACAGAAACAATTTCTCAGAATTTGTAGGGCTTTATAAGAACTTGAGTGCAGAAAGCTCTGAATTGTATAAATTTGTTGCTTCCATTTTAACATTAAATGGAGATTTAATATGACTACTTTCATTTGTCATGAATGCACATAAGCAGTGTTGAAAGACTAATATGCAGAGATCTGAAATAGATTTTTTCAAAAGGAAGCTTTGTATTTCTGCATGTGTAGCAATACCACTATTTTAAGAAATGAGGATCAAATTAAGTATTTACTGCTGTTCAGTGTTGCCAATGGGGTCAGTAAATTTATGAACAGTTTATAATTTTAACTGTCTTCCAGACAGTGGGTCATATGTGCGTTAAAGTAGTCATAATAACCTGTCAGTAAAAATTTCCTGCAACACATTCATTGCAAAAAATGTTTGCAAATAGAGCAGCATTCTTCAGGACTGGCAGCACTATTTCCCTTATGAAATGATACAACCAAGCACTCTAAAAAGAAACTCCAAAAAGCAAAGGATTTACTAAGTGAAATTTTGGGATTTTTTGTTTTTGTTTCCTTTGTTACTTTGCCTCCAGATTCCAGAGAGTTCAAGTCATCAAATATATATGTTTTTAATACACAGGTAGTGACTGGAAAATATTAATGATGACATACAGACTCTGCCTCCAAACTAGAGAGAGCAAGAATAAAATATAATCTGTATTTGGTTTCTTGAATTATTATAAATTATTTAGAATACAGTAGTGTGCAAAATATGTGAGGCACTTTCCAAATCCAGAGGAAGCTGGTCTCACCATTTCTTATTTGTCAACTGGTTCACAGTCAGTGCATCTGAGACTAATTACTTGTGTACCTAATGTCTTCTTATCCTATTTGGTCTTGATCCTGCTCACACTGTAAGGTTTCCCATTGAGTTCAGTAGGATCAGGCCCATTCACAGTGCATTTGCTGTTCATTCTCTGCTGGCAGAATGTTTTCAAGGGTCTGCATCCACCTATGATGTCACCTAGCACAATATTGAAATCTTAAATATTACCCATCAGTCATTCTCAGCACCACTTGTCTCTCTTGGGGGTCATAGCTCCAGCAAGGTCAGCAGCAATCTAAAGTACAGTGCTCACTCACTAAAATACAACCAGGAAAACATCTCAATTCTCGTTTCCTCTTCAGGAAGGCAGAAAATGCAAGGGAAAATATTTTGCTTTGAACCCTTTTGCTGTGAGCTGTTATTCATTGGGATATTAAGAGAGGGTAGTCATATACCCATGCATAACTCCCATGGACTACTGCAGGAGTTTTGGAAATGTTTCTGAGGGAAGAATTTGACCCTTAATCTACACAGTACACCACACACATTCCGAATGGACCCAAGCCATTGCATGATAGGCTAGATTCAGTCCTGGTGAAAGCAGGTTAAATTCACATTAAGGTAATTGAACTGCACTTCATTATACCAGGGAAGAATTTGACCTAGTTATTTCAGTTAAAACTGTTTCGTATTAATAAACTAAAAGTTATCTGCTAATATTTTAACAAAAACGAAGTAACTGTATTTTTATGTGCTCATTGACACAAGTGCAAGGAACATTCAACACATGGCTCCTTTGAAATAATCCTCATTTACTCTCTGTATGTCATGCTCCAGAACTCCAGACGTATTCTGCTAGATCACAGCTACCATTTGTCCCACAGGACTATGGAAATGGCTTTTGAAAGGGGGCAGGGAAGCAGCATCTTTTTATTATGATGACAACAAGATTTTTAAATTCCTTACCCCAGCTGGAATAAAACATTTTACAAATTGCACCACACCATAAAATATTGCCACTTATCTAATACTGAAAAGGCTAGCTTTAAAACCCAGTAGGACTGAGCAGTAGCTGAATGTCACAAAACAATGCATTCTGGGGAATCACAGAGTAGCTCAGCTAACCAAGATTACTTTGAAAGGACATTATTTTTAAGCAATGATTACAATGATATTAATATTAATTTAATTTAAGCCTTAATTTAAAATCTATTATGTGCATTTTTCTTTTTTAAGTAGTGGCCAATGATATAGATGCTTCAAAGGAAGGTGTAAAACTCCCAGAATGCACCTGGTCAATTAAGCTGTGCCATAGGGGACATTTTGTTCTAACTGCAGCTGGAGTTTTCTTATGCTAGGAAAGAGTGACAGACCTTATTGTGGATCTAAAGCTGGAGCTAAGATTCTTACTGAAGTAATTGGGAGTTGTGTTTGCTCAGCACCTCTGGCATTCAACTTGCTTATCTAGTTGACAAAATATGGATTTGGGTTTTTGGTCCTGATTCAAAAAAGTACTTAGGGACATATCAAACTTTAGCACTACTTGAGTAGCCTCACAGATTTCAATGGGAGTAATCACATGTTTAAAGTTAGGTGCATGCTTAAATTATGTCAGTATTAGAGCCTTTTAACACCCAAGTATGAAAATGTTAGCCTTAGTTCTTACTCAAGCAAAACTCCCAAAGGCCTCAAAATGGGAATTTTGCCTAAGGACTGAAGTATTTAATTCTTAATATTTTATATGTTATTTCCTTGTTCATACAGCCTCTATCTTATTCACCTTTTCGGCTTGCACTGTGTAATAAGCAGTCATATCCTTTGAGCAATCCTCAACAATTCCTGAACATTTTAACTGATAGGTTGCATCTAATTTAGAAGCAATCATTAAATATGTATAGTTTAGATAGTTCCTGCCAATGTACATTATCTTGCACTTGTCTACATTTCATTTAATCTCCTGTTGTGTTGCTCAGTTATGTAGTTCAGTTAGTTTTTCAGGGAAGACCAAACCCTTTTAATGACTAGTTATGAATGTACTAAATGTACAGTTGTAAAGTATAATCATAATTCCTGTTTTTACCAATATGTAACTGTAATTGTCTTTTTTTGTATGCAAGTTTCAACACTATGATTGGCATAACTTTTAATATTGAAGTTTGGGTCCTTACAGAACAGAACTAAATCAATACAAAACTCCATTAGAGTGTTTTCCAGTTCTATCTCATTGGCATATTAAATTGTATACAGTATTTAACTGATGACCAGAATGATATCCATCTCCCACAAGATAGACACCGGAACAAGAAGGATGTGCTACAGCAAGATAGAATGTAGCTGAATATTTCCCCAAAAAACAACGAGGAGTCTGGTGGCACCAAAGACGAACAGATTTATTTGGGCATAAGCTTTCATGGTGCCCTGTACCAAAGGAATAATGACGGGGTGCAGTAAGGTTTAAAAATGTTGCAAATTACTGGAAAGTGGCTGATGGGATTATTTAAACAAAATAAACCTACTTTTACTGAGACACTTGTAGAAGCAGCAGCAGTCTTCTACAATTTAACCCTTTCATCTTACTATTCACCCCCTCCAGTTGTCCCAAGATTCATGACTAAATGTCCCCAATATGATTTTTTCCTCCTCTCATGCTGATCTCTGTATCCTCTTCCAGGCAGCTCCTTTTCCTGAGAAAACCCTCCCTGCTCTTGTCTACCATGCCTCCATTCTCTACTCCATTAATTCTCTCCTCAATGCACACTTCCTCCATGAGGCCTATAGGTTCTGGTGTTCCCCTTAAAGACGCGTAAGCAAAATAAACATCAGAAACACTAATAAAGATAACACACCTCTAAATAAAATTCATGAAACTGACAAGACACAAGTTAAACACCACCACTCAATCTTGTGGTCTTTTGTTTCATCTCATCCCTGTCATTCATCTGTGCCTTTTTACTTAGGACCTGATGCTGCAAATATGCCCTGGATGCAGTGTTTACTGTCATGAATATCTGTCTAATGAAGGGTTTCTTACACCTTTCTCTGATGCATCTGGTACCAATCACTGACTGGATAGATCTCAGGTCTGATTCAGTATGGCATTTCCTATGTTCTTCTGACTCCATGGGACTGTTCATTCCCAGGCATAGTGCTTACTGCCATAAGTGTTTGCAGGATTGGAGCCTTAAGATTACTGACTCTTTGAGTCAGGGATCTTGCCTTCCTGCCGAATTTATGTGAAAAGGACTTAGCATGCTATCTAAATAGCAATAATGGGTGTCACATACACCACATGCAGTCTCAGCAGTTCCGTTCTACTCACCAGACTAACTGAAAGAGTGACAGAAAGACTTATTGTTTCCATTTCAGACTTAACATTTATTGTTAATAAATTATCAATGTAATCATTGCTTTTCTTTAGAAACAAACCTGGAAAACAGTTATATTCCAAGAAATGTCCAGTAAAAATCAAGGATGGAATTTCCTGAACTTCTTACTTCTATTATTATAGTAAATTATTGCCTTCTATGGGAGACAATGTTTTTGAATTGAGAACTCTGGGTATGATACTGATAGGAATTTTGTGGCACTTCATGCAGGCTTCTCCAGCGAGATTAAGTGGATATTGTAGTGATTTTGCTGCTGTGATAATCCGTAGCGGTCTACAGAGTTGCATCAACAGCATTCCCTTAGCTAGCAGAATACTAAGATCTGACACATTTTTGACTATAGAATCATTTCCTGGCTATAAAAAGTATTCATACCTCCAGCTGAACACAGAGCGGAGCCCAGTCTCTTAAATCCATGTAGGAGGATTCTCTTCTGTTTGTTTAGACTAGCACAAATGATATATCACTTGGCTGATGCTGAGACTCATTAGGTATTCGGCAGGTGGAAGACAACACGTAGTTTGCATGTCATGTTGCAACTGACCCTCCACAGCCTGAAACTATTTTTTTTTGTTTATAGTCAACCCTGGTAATGAAGTGGCAACTGGTGATAACACTTACTGCATTAGTCACATTACCATATGGTAACAGTGAACAAGAATGATCTATCTTAGATCATCACTCAAGGTGGTTGTAAGCAAAAGATCAAAGACCTTGATCTGTTTGATGCATGTGATCAATCTCTTCTTCTCTACACACTCTTCCTTGGTCTTCCATCACTTTCTACTTTCAGGATCCTCTCTTAACTGACTGACCGCTTTTCATGGAATCTTTTTCCTTTCCTCCTTGTTTCTGCATCATCTCCAGCCTTCCTTTATCATCTTTTTGGGTGTTCTCATTCGCTGCTTTGAATTTAGCTATTACTTCTACACTGATGGCTCCCAGTTCTTCTCCCCACCCCTTCACCAATCATGCATTTTTGTCTCCCTTCCCAATGTCTCCTCCTCTTGGAGGCCTCATTGCCAGTTCAGTATCACCACGTGTAAAATGTATTGTTTATACAGAACCATAGGTAGGTATGATGCTTGCCAGAGAAATACACTTGACAAGCCTCTGCCTTGAGGCCCTTACAGACTAAAAATTAGCTTTATTCCCTGCCAAATTCCATTCATTCTCTATGAACATTGACAACAAGGAGAAGGACCTTGGAGTATTGGTTGATCATAGGATGACTATGAGCTGCCAATGTGATATGGCTGTGAAAAAAGCTAATGAGGTTTTGGGATTCACCAGGAGAGGCATTTCCTGTAGGGATAAGGAGGTTTTAGTACCATTATACAAGGCACTGGTGAGACCTCACCTAGAATACTGTGTGCAGTTCTGGTCTCCCATGTTTAAAAAGGATAAATTCAAACTGGAGCAGGGTTTATAGAGAAGGGCTACTAGGATGATCCGAGGAATGGAAAACTTGTCTTATGAAAGGAGACTTAAGGAGCTTGGCTTGTTTAGCCTAACTAAAAGAAGGTTGAGGGGAGATATGATTGCTCTCTATAAATATATCAGAGGGATAAATACAGGAGAGGGAGAGGAATTATTTAAGCTCAGCACCAATGTGGACACAAGAACAAATGGGTATAAACTGGCCACCATGAAGTTTAGACTTGAAATCAGACAAAGATTTTAAACCATCAGAGGAGTGAAGTTTTGGAATAGCCTTCCAAGGGAAGCAGTTGGGGCAAAAGATCTATCTGGTTTTAAGATTCTCCTTGATAAGTTTATGGAGGAGATGGTATGATGGGATAATGTGATTTTGGTAAGTAATTGATCTTTAAATATTCAGGGTAAATAGGCCTAATCCCCTGAGATGGGATATTAGATGGATGGGATCTGAGTTACCCAGGAAAGAATTTTCTGTAGTATCTGGCTGGTGAATCTTGCCCATATGCTCAGAGTTTAGCTGATTGCCATATTTGGGGTTGGGAAGGAATTTTCCTCCAGGGCAGATTGGAGAGGCCCTGGAGGTTTTTCGCCTTCCTCTGTAGCATGGGGCATGGTTGACTTGAGGGAGGCTTCTCTGCTCCTTGAAGTCTTTAAACCATGATTTAAGGACTTCAATAGCTCAGACATAGGTGAGGTTTTCCTTAGGAGTGGGTGGGTGAGACTCTGTGGCCTGCGCTGTGCAGGAGGTCGGACTAGATGATCAGAATGGTCCCTTCTGACCTTAGTATATATGAATCTATAAGCATGACCATCCTCCACATTACCCAGATTTGTTGTCATCTTTGTCCTCTCTCTCAGCAAAATCATACTGGTTTTACTTCAACATTATCTCCAGTCCAGGGGTTTTAGACACATCTTCCATTCAAATGAATAGACTCATAAGCCACTTCTTTATTTCATATATTTTACTGCTTGTAAAGTGCTGTATACCCTGCTGTACAATGCCATAAAACTAACTAATAATGACAGTCAAAAGGAGATGAGTGTCGTAAGGGAAGGAATACTTGTTAAAGCACTTTGACAAAATTTTCTCAATTTTAGTAGTGATTCATATCCTTTTGGAAGAGCAAGCAGTGATTGGAGAATTGGTCTAAATTCAACAAGATGAAATTCAGTAAAGATAAGTGTAAAGCACTTTATCTTAGGCAGGAAAAATCAAATGCACATCTACAAAATGGGGAATAACTGGCTAAGTGGTAGTGTTACGGAAAAGGATCTGGGAGTTATAGTAGATCCAAAATAGAATATAAGTCAACAATATGATTCAGCTACAAAAAAGGCTTACATGATTTTGGGGTGCATTAACAGGAGTGTCATATGTAAGCCATAGGAAGTAACTGTCCCACTCTACTCAGCACTAGTGACGCCTCAGCTGAAGTAACGTGTTGCATACCCTGCACCAAACTTTAGGAGAGATTTGGACAAACTGGAGAGAGCCCAGAGAAAAGCAATAAAAATGATAAAAGGTTTAGATCTATGAGAAAAGGTTAAAAAATCTGGGCATGTTTAGTTTTGAGAAAAGAACACTGAGGGGGGACCAGATAACAATCTTCATCTATGTTAAGGGCTGTTATAAAGAGGACTGTGATCAATTGTTCTCTATGTCCACTGAAGGTAGGACATGGAGTCATTGGCTTAAACTGCAGCAAGAGAGACTGAGGGTAGATATTAGGAAAATCTGTCTAACTACAAGGGTAGTTAAGATCTGGAATAGGCTTCCATGGGAAGTTGTGGAATCCCCATCACTGGAAGTTTTTTAAGAACAAGTTGGAATAAAACCTGTCAGGGATCATCTAGGTTCACTTGATCCTGCTTCAGTGCAGGGGCCTGGTCTGGATGACCTCTCGAGGTCCCTTACAGTCCAACATTTCTGTTATTCTAAGATTAAATGATGGTGGAATGACCCAGAATTGTGTTCCTGAACTTCTCCATGTTTTGGTGCAGGGATATGCAAACTAAAGGTCACATACTGTCTCTGACTCACAAGTGGAACTGCCATAGACCTCACTACACAGCTCTTAGCATACTGTGCCCAGCCCCTCACGGGTAACTTGCTAGGGAAGCTGCAGGTTTTACCTCTATTATTAGAGTTCACTAGAGCTGTGGGCCTCATTCACCCCTAGCAGGAAGAACTGGCAGGTGGGAAAGGGAAAGTCCAAAAATTTCGAATCACAGAGTTTCCTCTGAATTCTTCTGTCTGTGGAGAGGTGGAACTAGATTGGTAGTAGGCCTGATGCTATACAACATATTTATAAGGGATCTGGATGTAAATATAAAGTCACTACTGATAAAATCTGTGGATGAGACAAAGACTGGGGACATGGTAACATGATGACAGGACAGTCAGACAGAGCAATCTGGATCAATTGGTGAGTTGGGTCTATTCATACAAATTGTGTTTGAAAAGAGCCAAACATAAAGTTATATTTCCAGGGACAAGGAATGCAGGCAATACCTAAAGAATGAAGGGCTGTATCCTGGAAAGCAGTGACTCTGAAAAGGATTTAGAAGCTAGGTGGACAAGCAACTCAGCATGAGCTCCATGTGCAATGCTGTGGAAAAAAGGGTCATGCAGTCCTTGGGGATTAGTGAGTATGAATATGGAGTTGCTCTGTATCTGTCATTGGTGAGACCAATATTGGAATACTGTTCCAGTGTTCACATTTTTTAAAGGATGTTGAAAAACTGGAGAAGGTGCAGAAAAAAAGCTCTAAAAATGGGCCAGAGAAAACGCCTTACTGTGAGAGATTTAGAGAGCTCAATCTGTTTAGCCTATCAAAAAGAAGAGTGAAAAGTGACTTGATTACAGTGTACCTGCATGGGGAGCAAATACCAGGTACTAAAAGGCTCTTTAATCTAGTGGAAAAAGGCATAACAAGAACCAGTGGTAGGAAGCTGAACCCAGACAAATTTAACTGAGAAATAAAACAGAAATTTCACAGTGATTAAACATTGGAAAAAACTACCAACCGAAGTGGTGGATTCTTCATCTTGATGTCTTCAAATCAAGCCTGAATGCCTTTCAGGAACAGATGCTTTAGCCAAACACAGGTTTACGGGACTCGATACAGGGGTAATTCGGGGAAATGTAATGGCCAATGTTATATAGGTCAGACTACATTATATAATGGCTCTGGGACGCTCCCACCTCACAAGGTCCTAGAGCTTGGGCTCCAGCCCGAGCCAGAACATCTACACTTCAATTAAACAACCCCTTAACCTGAGCCCCTTATCCTGAGTCAGATAGCAGGGGCCAGCAATGAGTTTTTAATTTCAGTGTAGACATACCCATTGTCCTTTAATTAGAGGGTGAGACATACTGGACTGGATAGGTCTCCTGAAACTGTGCATGCATCTTCTACTTAACTGAGTGTAAGCCTTCCTCTTTAACCCTCTATAAATGCTGTTTAGCAGTTTGGTAGCTGGCTAGCATCTTTTCGCCTTAGAACAAATGCATCTTCAATTCAATAGGCCTAGTTTTCCATTAGTTAGCCTTTAAGATCAGGTCCCCTGCTTAAAAGAAGAACAACCTAGCTCTCTAGTGCAATATAAGGAAGAATGCATTTCAGATTTTTTTTCTGTTTTAGACAACAGGAACTATCAAGGTCTGAAGAAAATAGCTAAAGCAGGCCGAGCGCTCTCTAGACCTCAAAATAACTGAAAGGCATGTTAAAAGGAACAGATTTAAGTCTGCAACAACAAGGGTCCATGGTCGATAGGGCCAAAGTATGACCTATCTGTTTACTGAGACACCAGCATGTATGTATTTAGAGAAGGCAAATGGCCCTTCCCAGTTGTGCCTGTCCGCTCAGTCTTTACATCAAAACTTAAAAGGCTCTGCAACAATGCAGGATTCTTGTGTATACTATACCTGTTTGGGTTATTGTAGGTTGTAAGTTTCACTGACTTTATTTACATTTTGGGTTTTTTGTTTCAGTGCTCATAAAGGATACTGGCTTGACAGCCCTGCAAAATGAAGCATTTATCCAAAGAGCATAGGGAATGGAAGTGCAAGGAGGTGCCATAACTAAATAAGGCCCATGGTGAAACAGTAACCTTCTCTCTCTTCTGAGACTGCGATTATTATAAATTGTGACTCTGATGTTTGTGATGTGGACACCTCCCCACACAGAACAGGTGCACCTTTTTCACAGGCCAGTGAATAGCCATCAGACTGAAATATTTTTATCAACCTAGGCTTGTTTCAAACAGTTAGCCCAGACTTAATATCCTACTACTGATCATTTGAATGATTTCCTCTGGCACTTAAAAAAAATTACATACATTTATTTGCAGACTGATTTATTTTGGGCATAGGGAGGGGGATAAGCTTGTGCAAAGACTCAGGGGGACTCCTATCAATAAGTTGTGGAATCCTGCATGTTTAGGTCAAAATGTGGATCTAGTAACTCTGATGGCTCCCCTGTTAACAAACAACAACAAATAATGGTGAATCATGTTGTCTTTGTGATACCCTTAGCTGGGTATTAATTTTTGTCCCATTTTACAAACATACAGTCCATAGGAATAACACAGTTAGGTAGCCTCGTTTTTTTAAACTGGCCTGACTTTCAGAGGCACCTCCTGCTCCCACTGTAATTGCTTATCACCTCTGAAAATCAGGCCATATATTTCCACAGTCTCATTTGTATTTGCTTAAAAAATGTGTGGAAACTCCAGATTTGGTACCCAAAGAGTTAATCAAACTTTAACTGATGAGGGAGAGTTCTTCCCCGCAGGTCCTCAGAGACAGTTGTAATTAATTTGATCTTCTCTAGTCATTAACTCAGATTCATAGTGAGCTCTCTAGATATTACTCTATTAATTCACTGGAGATCAGTTCTTAGGATTCATTTAGTTAAGCAGCACTGTTGGATTACATTTTAAACCCCTTAAAACTGGTGGTAATTGATGTCCGTTTATGGAAGCTTACTTTAATGGAGTTGAAGTGAGATGAAAATCTAGCACACTAGTCTGAGATAATACCTTACTGTTTAAAGCCTGTCTCCAGAGGCATCCAGTTAAATAAGAGACACTGCAGAGTAAAATACATTCCTCATAAATCACTAACCATCTCTTGGTGTTTTTAAAATGGTTTTTAGCCATTCTGATTGTTGGCACTTTGGTAACCAACCTACAGTAGATCCTCATTGTACGATATGTGTACATGTGATATGTAGCAAGGGCTTGACTCTGCACCCATTGATGTCAATGGCAAAACTCCTGTTGGTGTCAGTGGTGCAACATCAGATTCCAAATGCAAAGAGCGTTATATTCTTGTCCATTAAAACTCATTGCAATTAATCCAATGGCCACCCTTCCAATTGCATCAATAGCAACATATTTGCAAACAGCCCAACCAGAATTCCCCAAAGTTCCAAAGCACCAAGAAATCAAAACTAGTACTCTGCAGATAACATTCTACCACTGCAGTTCACCACTTAAAAACACAGACTGGATAACTGGAATTTTATGACTGTTGCTTTAGACAATTCGACTGCTGTGTGTTCACTGTGGCTTTGAATTTCCACAGTTCTGTTAGTAATTGATAGTTACAACTGTCAGCATTTAAAAAGGCAACGTAGAGTGTGTGTCTTTATCACAAAACATACAGCACAAAGTGACCTTTCAGGTTGTTTTAGGGAGATGAGTGATATAGTAATTAAAGTGGAAGACTGAGGTCAGGAAAACTGAGGTTTCTATTCCCATATTTGCCCATGAATGAGCCTCTGATAGTGTGACTGATGTGATTAGGCCCTACGATGGTATCCCATGAATAAATATGTGGACACAGATGGCAACGGACTTTGTTGCAAGTATAGGTTCCTGGGTTAGTGGTTCTGTTGTGTGATGGGTGGTTGCTGGTGAGTATTTGCTTCAAGTTGGGGGGCTGTCTGTAAGCAAGGACTGGCGTGTCTCTCAAGATCTGTGAGAGTGATGGGTCATTGGAGAGGTTTTTGTTGGGGAATGAAGGTGATGGCTAGTGGCGTTCTGTTATTTTCTTTGTTGTAGTAGGTAACTTCTGTCCTGTAGTAGGTAACTTCTGGGTACTCTTCTGGCTCTGTCCATCTGTTTCTTCACTTCAGCAGGTGGATATTGTAGTTTTAAGAATGCTTGATAGAGATCTTGTAGGTGTTTGTCTTTGTCTGAGGGATTGGAGCAAATGCAGTTGTATCTTAAAGCTGTAGACAATGGATCATGTGGTGTGGTCTGGATGAAAGCTGGAGGCATGTAGGTAGGCATAGCAGTCAGTAGGTTTCCAGTATAGGGGGGTGTTTATGTGACCATCGCTTATTAGCACCGTAGTGTTCAGGAAGTGGATCTCTTGTGTGGACTGGTCCAGGCTGAGGTTGATGGTGGGATGGAAATTGTTGAAATCATGGTGGAATTCCTCAAGGGCTTCTTTTCCATGAGTCCAGATGATGAAGATGTCATCAATATAGCGCAAGTAGAGTAGGGGCATTAGGGGATGAGAGCTGAGGAAGCGTTGTTCTAAGTCAGCCATAAAAATGTTGGCATACTGTGGGGCCATACGGGTACCCATAGCAGTGCCACTGATTTGAAGGTATACATTGTCCCCAAATGTGAAATAGTTATGGGTGAGGACTAAGTCACAAAGTTCAGCCACCAGGTTTGCCGTGACATTATCGGGGATACTGTTCCTGACAGCTTGTAGTCCATCTTTGTGTGGAATGTTGGTGTAGAGGGCTTCTACATCCATAGTGGCCAGGATGGTGTTTTCAGGAAGATCACCGATGGATTGTAGTTTCCTCAGGAAGTCTAAGTCTAAGACAATCTAAGTGGTGTCTCGAAGATAGCTGGGTGTGCTGGTAGCGTAGGGCCTGAGGAGGGAGTCTACATAGCCAGACAATCCTGCTGTCATGGTGCCAATGCCTGAGGTGATGGGTCATCCAGGATTTCCAGGTTTATGGATCTTGGGTAGCAGATAGAATACCCCTGGTCGGGTTTTCAGGGGTGTGTTCTTGTGCTTTTTCAGGGAGTTTCTTGAGCAAATGGTATAGTTTCTTTTGGTAACCCTCAGTGGGATCAGAGAGTAATGGCTTATAAAAGTGGTGTTGGAGAGCTGCCTAGCAGCCTCTTGTTCATATTACGACCTATTCATGATGTCGACAGCACTTCCTTTGTCAGCCTTTTTGATTATGATGTCAGAGTTGTTTCTGAAGCTGTGGATGGCATTGTCTCAGTTGATGGATGACTAACATGAGACAACTTGGGTCTAATTTTCACAAGTTCTGAGCACCCACAACTTTAGATAAAGTCAACAGGACCTGCAGGTGCTCAGCACCTCTGACTATCAAGCCCAAAGCATCTTAAGTCGGGTACCCAAAAATTGAGGCACCACAAATTAGTATCCATTTGGAAAACTCCATGCCTCGGTTTCTTTACCTGTACAAGTATTGATAAGCATATGTCAAATTCTCTGCTATAATGTGATGGACTTCAATTTGGTCCAGTAACAGTTAGCATTTTCACAGGGGTGTCATGAGGCTAAAGTCATTAAAACTTGTAAAACCCATTGAGGTCCTTGGATGGAAGGTGCTATAGAAAGTCAAGAAAGTACTATTTATAAATGTAAAATCATTATTGCTACAATTGCAGGGAAAGAAATGGGAGTTCTCATTTTGAAGCATATTTTGTTAGACTATTATGCAGTTGATACACCTGAATTGTTGTGCAGAAGATCCACAAGAATAATACCATGGTAGCACCCCTTGGTGTATTAGTGATAGTTTTAAAGTTGATGGGACAAATTCTGTACGGACTTATAGCCAATGACTTTAGTACAATTGCACAGGGTGTAAATCAGTACAAGAATATGGCCCCGATAGGATAAACATTTTCACTCTATTTTACCTCATAGGGTTTGATTTTATGGGGGGGGGATTACTTTTTAAACTCAAATACTAAGGGGACAGAAAATAAATTGAATGCATTTTATTCTTGAGCCCTAATTGCAGCAACATATTTACTCAGCCTACTGTAAGTCCACTCAAGGCTCCATTCCTAAAGTACAGCTTGAGTTGTAGGGACTATATGTGCTTTCACAACAAGATGAGACAAATTGCCACAATCTTCTTTAATGCAATCTCATACCATATGAGCTGAACAATGGACTGGAGGAAGCCAATGGCAAACTTGACTGTTTTCTGCCAAATAAAAGTAAGGTGGAAATGGAGGTCAGTGATTTTCTTGGGTATAGTGTTCTTCTTGTCATAACAGAAGTGAAAAGGAGTTGGCTCCTGCTCAGAGCAAATGGACTGGGTAATTTTGTTAAGTCTATGTTCTTCGCTGCAGTTTATAATATACAAAAAATGTTGTCAGGCTCTCCCTGTCTGGAAAGAAATGACTAACATAGCATAAGCAAAACACAAAGTTAAAAGTTATAAAATGTAAGAAAATGGACAAAAGAAGATTTTATATTTATTTTATTTATTTATAGGCATTTCTATGGACCACCATCATATTATCTGAGCATCCTGTAAATATTAATGAGTTCATTTTCCCTACATGCAGGGAAGTATTATCTCTATTTTACTGACAGAAGCAGAAGATGATTAAGCAATTAGCCCAATGTCACACTAGGAAGTCTGTGACAGAGCAGGAACAGTACCCAAATCTCTGAAACCCAGAGGCTTGATCATAAGACAATACTTCCTCCTTTGGAAGCAGGTATAGAAATTTTATATATTTCTTAAGGTGGCTTTTAAAGAGTCTCCCAAATACAAATTTATTTTTTGTGTTTCTATTACTCTCTTTATTCTATAAAGTTGTTCAAGATATCACACTCACAGTGCTGGAGACTATAATACCTGGTTTATCCACCTCAACAGTTACAGAATGGAGAGCAGCAGTGAAAGCTGCCCCACTCTAACCCCCATCAGTGTGCTTCTAACTTGTTTCAATGGTACCAATCTTTAAGGGAGCAATGATACTTCAATCTCCAAGGCCATTCAGACTGCCAACAAGAGTGCCAGTTTAACGCTGTTTAGACAACTGTCCCCGAGACCATCCACTCGGTTCATCTATGCCATTGGTTCTCAAATTTTTTTGTTCTACAAATAAAAGCACACAACTCATATTTTAATATCAGTAGTCTTACCTTTCTAATGTGATGGATCTAATGAGATGGATCACCCACTGCCCCCTCCCACCTACCCCCTATTCCCTGCAAGGCCACCACGTCACCTTACATGTGCATCTTCTCCAGGGTCCAGGTACCTAGTTAGTGGAGCCATGCCTGTGCGGCTCCACTAATTAGGTGAGTGGCCCTTCATTTTCTCGTGTGCGGCCACCCAGGCACGCATCTTAGAGGGAACTATCTATGGACCACCTGAATGGAGTGGTCCGCAAACCACAGTTTGAGAAGCTCTGATCTATGCCAGTTAATAGTGTGATAGTGAGAAGCACCAAGCACCTCCAACTCCTCACTGAAGGAGGTGCAGGTACTCAACATCTCTCAAGTCTCTTCCTCAGTAATCAACTGAATATTTCACTACTGATAGTATTTAATTAGCTAAAACAACACAAACTCACCTCAAAAGACCACAATAATTTCCAAGTATAAACAATCACAATTGAAGATGAAAACTCCAGTGGGCTGATCGTTTTAACATTATCAACTACATCCAGTTTGAGCTGATATTGGATGTTTGATCTTCAACTCTAAATGCTCAGAGTGGTTTCTTGGTTTGATAGAAAGATGTATTGGGAATCTGAAAATCCTGTTTGCATTGCTCAAAAGATTTGAACAGGATAGTTCATCTCCATATAGACTGCTAACTTGAATGGATTCCTCCACATTTCTTTTAGAAAATGTAATTTTCACTCAGTCAGGGGGTAATGCAGAATGCAGCCACACTGGAAGTACAGCTGAGTATTATCTACGCGAGCCTATCTGTGTGGCTTTTAATGCAAATTATTTCTGTCTGAATCCTTACAATTCCAAATTCCTTAGTCTCCTTTGGGGACATGTCTACACTATATCTTTTAGTGGGGTATCACTCCCACTTTATTGCACACACCATACTATGGTGAGGTGGTAGTCTATGTATAGTTATAACTGAGGCTTGCCTTTTAATATAAACCTGTGGCTTACACGCACACACTTCACAAGAATATCCACTCCACACGTGGTTGTCAGTATATTCTAATATTCCACAGCTCTAACTTTCCATCTCCTTCTCCTTCCCCGGTATCAAAGAAGAATTATTGCCATGGGGAAAGATACCATTTCACATTACTACTATTTGCATGCAAATAGTCTACTACATACATCCTACATAGGAAAGATACGGTTGTGAGTCGCCTCCCCAAGCAGGGGTTTTTGTGATGCTGGTAAAGAATCTGCTGCCTTGGTGCCTCAAACCCAGGAAAATAAGGTGAAGAGAGAGCCAGTTCCTTCCCCAAATTTATGGCATAGGACTAAGATTCATTTCCTGGAGTCTTCTAAGCATGCAGAAATGGCTGCAGGAGACCCAGCTCAGATGGACTCCATACAGAATTTGAAGCAGAAGGGACCTTTTTTTAAAAAAAAAAGATTTTAGGTGGTGATAGCTAGGAGGTGGGGTGTAATATCAAGTTTACAAAGGAATGCAAGTTTCAGTCCTAACTATTGAGAAGCTACCACTTCTCCATCACAGGGTATATGCCTCTCTCTCTCATCAGATCTCCAATTTCTGCTGTAAATATAAACTCTAGACAACCATTACATTTTTTCACTGAAAACACAGTGGCCATTAAGCTGACATTCTTAACCAAACAAATGGCAAAGAATTTCATATTTTATTTTGGAGGAAAAAGTGGTAAAGTTATGGCCTGCAGAGCATGCTTTTTAAAGAAACATATCTGCAATATTATATTCAAGTTTACGAACCAAATATTTCTATTTTGAAAAAAGCCTGCCATTTTACAGCTGAGGAAATCCACAGAACTTAGTGTAATAATGAATAGTTCTGTCTTTATCAAGTATACTACTCTCTCAAAGTACCTGTTTAATGCCGCATCTGGGTAATCACTGTTGTTTGATAAAGTGATTACCAGATATTGCTATCAAATACCTATCATGATTAAACAAGTTCCATAGGTCTTGAAGCACTGGAGCAATTTATGTGACTAATGAGTTTCTCCTTCAAATGGCATAATAAAAATATTTGAATAGTGTGCTAAAGTTAGGTCAAGAACAGGACTGGCTCTAGGCACCAGCAAAGCAAGTAGGTGCTTGGGGTGGCACAATTCCAGGCCACCCTTTTTTTTTTTTTTTGCTTGGGCGGTTGGCAGTTGCGCTCTCGGAGCTTGGAGCCGCAAAAAACCTAGAGCTGGCCCTGGTCAAGAACAATAAATTTACATTTGCTGAATGGCTACAAATACTCTAAATACTATAATTTACTTTTTTCTACAAATAGTACAACTACCTTAAGTAGCTCAGTTATTTTCCAGTCCCTTCTCTTGGTACATTGCCTCATTGTGTATATAAAATTTGTAGCAAGATGGTTACATCTGTCACTATGGCTTTCTGCACACCTAGCCTATTTTATGACATTACAAATTTCCTTTTCTCTACCCAAAGTACAAGATACACAAATCAGCCAGAAAACAATTCGTAGTTATTCACATCCAAAATGTCAAAAGCTGTTAATGATAATTTGAGCTCCAGACCGCACATAATCTGGAGGTTGAGGTGAAAGAATTAGCAATCAGCCAGAGTACTACTGAATCAGAGTATATGGGAAATCAGATTGACCTGTGATAGGAAATATTTCCTACCAGCTGAAATTACCAGCAAATAGATACATAGCTGCATTTAGTATGTACATTTCATAAACAGAAAGCAAAAGATTTACTACAGTACAACCTTGATTTTTGTGAAGACGTGAGGGACTTTGAATACATTTGGAAAACGGAGGTTTTGGATCATTTGGTAATCTTAAATGTAATTAATAGACATCTCTCCCCTAGGTCACTGCCTTCTTTGTGTCATAGTCAAGCCTAGCGAGGAAAACAGGAAGGAGCATAAACTCTGGCACATCAAGTGTAAAAATATTATTAGATAGGACAACAAAGAATTTGAAGAACAACTAGCAAAAGTCACAAATTATCAGCATTTTTAAAGTACATCAGAAGCAGAAAGCCTGCCAAACAATTAGTGGGGTCACTGGACTATCAAAGGTGCTAAAGGAGCAAAGAAGACCAGACCTTTGCAGAGAAGCTAAATGAATTCTTTGTATCAGTCTTCATTGTGAATGAGAGTCCCACACCTGAGACATTCTTTTTTTTAGGTGACAAATCTGAGGAACTGTACCAGATTGAGGTTTTGGAACAAAATGATATGTTAAGCAGTAATAAGTCTCCAGGACCAGATGGTATTCATCCAAGAATTCTGAAAGAACTCATATATGAAATTGAAGAACTATTACTTGTGGTCTTTAAACTATCGCTTAAATCAGCCTCTGTACCAGATGCCTGGAGGTTAGCTAATATAACACCAGTTTTTTAAAAAGGCTACAGAGGTGATCCTGGCAATTATAGGCTGGTAAGCCTAAATTCAGTAGCAGGCATATTGGTTGAAACTATGGTAAAGAACAGAATTATCAGACACATAGATGACCAAGATTTGTTGGAAAAGAGTCAACACAACTTTTGTAAAGGGAAATCGTGCCTCACCAATCTCTTAGAATTCTTTGAAGGTGTCCACAAGCATGCGGACAAGGGTCCTCCAGTGGATATAGTGTACTTGGATTTTCAGAAAGCCAAGGTCCCTCACTAAGGCTCTTAAGCAAAGTAAGCAGACATGGGATTAGAGGGAAGGTCCTTTAATGGATCAGTAACCGGTTAAAATGACAGGAAATGAAGGGTAGGAATAAATGGTCAGTTTTTAGAGTGGAGAGAAGTAAATAGTTCGGTCCTCCAAAGATCTGTACAGGACAGTCTTGTTCAACAATTCATAAAAGATCTGGAAAAAGGGGTAAAGAGTGAGGTGGCAAAGTTTGCAGATGATACAAAACTACTCAAGATAGTTAAGTCCAAAGCTGACTGCAAAGACTTAAAAAGGAATTTCACAAAACTGGGTGACTTGGCAGGCAGATTAAATTTAGAGTTGATAAATACAGAGTAATGTACATTGGAAAATATAATCCCAACTATACATAGATTCATAGATTCATAGATACTAAGGTCAGAAGGGACCACTCTGATCATCTAGTCCGACCTCCTGCACAGCGCAGGCCACAGAATGTCACCCACCACTCCTATGAAAAACCTCACCCAGTCTGAGCTATTGAAGTCCTCAAATCATGGTTCAAAACTTCAAGGAGCAGAGAAGCCTCCCTCCAGTCAACCATGCCCCATGCTACAGAGGAAGGCAAAAAAAAAAAAACATAAAACATGATGGGATCTAAATTGGCTGTTACAACTCAAGAAAGAGATCCTGAAGTCATCATGGATGGTTCTCTGCTTAATGCGCAGCAGCAGTCAAAAAACAAACAAACCAACCCCAACAGAATGTTAGGAACCCTTAGAAAAGGGATAGATAATATGACAGAAAATATAATAATACTGCTAAATAAATAAATCCAGGATACAACCTCACGCGGTATATTGCGTGCAGTTCTCATCACCCCATCTCTAAAAAGATTAGACTTGGGAAAAGTACAGAGAAGGGCAACAAAAATGATTCAGAATGTGGAGCAGCTTCCATATCAGGCAAGATTAAAAAGACCAGGACTGTTCATCTTAGAGAAGAGACGGCTAATGGGGGACATGATAGAGATCACACCATTCATGATTTTATGTATGTGTTATGTACCCCTTCAAATAACACAAGAACCAGGGGTCACCCATCGAAATTAATAGTCAAAATGTTTAAAACAAACATAAGGAAGTACTTCCTCACACAATACACAGTCAACCAGCGGCACTCATTGTCAGGGGATGTTGTGAAGGCCAAAAGTACAACTGAAAAGTTCAAAAAGAATTAGACAAGTTCATGGACGGTTGGTCCATCAATGGCTATTAGCCACGATGATCAGGGATTCAACCCCATGCTCTGGGCGTCCCTGACAGCCAGAAGTTAAGACTGGATGGCAGAGGATGGATCATTTGATAATTGCCCTGTTCTATTAATGCTTTCTGAAGCATCTGGCACTGGCCTCGGTGGGAAGACAGGCTACTGGGCTAGACAGACCATTGGTTTTATCCAGCATGACTGTTCTCACATTCTTATAGATTTTAGGACCAACCTGATCACATAGTCTGACCTTCTGTATCTCACAGGCCAAAGAACATCACTCAGTTTTTGCAATGGAGGGAATTCCTCTTCTTTACTATATCCTATTGAGCCCAATTGGCTCCTTCTTGATTGCCCTGTCTGGTTTAAACTTCTTCTCTATTTCCAGGCTCTTCACAACTATGCACTGGATAACAACTCAGATTTCATATTTTATCACATATCACAGTTACCTCTTTGCTCCACCATGAGGCCAGTCTCAACTTTCCTTTCTATGTCCTTCTGCCACTTGCATTCTTGTGCCCTCCTATGCATGGAATGTGCTCCAAGGCCAGTGCCCACCTGTCCTAAAGTCTCATTTAATCTATGAGAACCACAAACACTTAACCATCATTAAAATAATAATACATTTATTTTTTAATAACTCAACCCATATATCCAAGATAGTACTCCCCTCTGTCTTCTCCACATCTGTCATTTGCATTTTAGGTCCTGAAGAGCCTGGCCTCTCTTTACATTTATTCCTTTTACAGCCCTGAGCACACCGTCAGCACTTAACAAAATAAGTAATAATGGATATGAAGGATATGGCCTTGTTTGAGGCACCAGGGAGCTTTGAATAAGTGCGGTTTGGCTAATCAAGATTGTACAGTATTAGGTGAAACTTTACTTACTGATATACAACAAAACACTCAGAACAGATAACTAGATACAAAGGAAAGCAAATTCCTAGGCTCTAATCCTGCAAAGATTTACATATGTACTTAATGTTAAGCTCATGAGTAGCACCACTGAGCTCCACAGCTGGGTAGTCCAGGGATAAGGCACTGGGCTAGGACTCAGAAGACCTTGATTCTATCCTCATTTCTGCCCTTGACTTGATGCGTGCCCTTTGTCTTCCTTGTCTAGTTAGACTGCAAGGTCTTTGGGGCAGAGGCTGTCTCCTATTATGTGTGTGTATATAAAGCACCAAGCACAAAGAGGTCACAGTCTTTGTTAGGGCTCTAGAAACTGCTCTAGGTAGGACTAGGTGAAATTTTTCAGACAAATAGTTTATTCACCAGAAAATGCAGCTTTGGTCAACCCAAAACTATTTGTGAATTTTACATGAATTCACCAAATAGTTTCTGTCCAAACAATGTTTTTTGGAACTTAGATGTCTTGTGGCAGAGGAGGTGGCCTCCATTATAATCTTTACCCAGGTGCTTGCAGCACTCACTTGGGATGTGGGAGACCTAGGGTCATTCTATTCCCTCTTCTACTGGATGTGATGAAAAGATTTAAACTTGGATCTCTTCCCACTGTACAGAAGCATACCCTAGCCACTCTCATTTTCTTGGGCAGGCCTCTCTCAATCTCTCCTGTTGAAGCTGTTCAACTTCGCATCAGTAGTCCAATAGTAATTGGAACAGTGACTTGAACTTAGGCCTCCCACATTCTAGGTCAGTACCCTAACCATCAGGCTACACAGTCACTCTCAGTCTCATTTCCTGGACCATGGACTATTCATTGTCATTATGTATGAGTATGATTTGCCACCATGATTGACAGTCAACATGTTTTGTTCAACCGGAAACAGATTTTTTTTTCTATTCGCTGGAAGCTTATGAAATGTTTTGATTCGATTTGATCCTAAACAATTTTTTTTGAAGTTGCAACAAAATGAAAAAAATCAGCTATTCACCAGCAATAACTGCAACACAAATAAATAAATAAATAAGAAATCAGATAGGTGAAGGATTGATAACATTTTTATAATTTCATAGATTTTAAGGCCAGAAGGGTCAATGGTGATCAAGTCTGACTCCTGCATAACACAGGCCAAAGAACATCACTTGCTAATTTTTGCATCTAGCTCATAAGCTCTGTTTGAATTAGAACAGTGGCTCTCAACCTTTCCAGACTACTGTACCCCTTTAAGGAGTCTGATTTGTCTTGTGTACGACCAAGTTCACCTCACTTAAAAACAACTTGCTTACAAAATCAGACATAAAAATACAAAAGTGTCACAGCACACTATTATTGAAAAATTGCTTCCTTTCTCATTTTACCATATAATTATAAAATAAATTAATTTGAATATAAATATAATTACATTTCAGTGTATAGTATAGAGCAGTATAAACAAGTTATTGTCTGTATGAAATTTTAGTTTGTACTGTACTAGTGCTTTTATATAGTCTGTTGTAAAACCAGGCAAATATCTCATTGAGTTGATGTATGGCCAGAAGACCTCTGTGTACCCCCAAGGGGTACATGTATCCCTGGTTGAGAACCACTGAATTAGAAAATAGCTTTTAGAAAGACATTGAATCTTGATTTAAAGACTTCAAGTGTTGGAGAACCCACCACACCTCTATGTATGTTGTTTCAGTGGTAATTACCATCACTGTTAAAAATTTGCACCTCATCACCCATGTTTGACCTCATACAGCTACAGCATGGTAAAAAACTACAGAGCTTTGTCTCCACTTGGATTTTACATTGAGACACCTGACATATGACAGTTATCTCATTGTAAATAACACATCTTTTTTGGAAGTGAAGACAAAGTCTGTGCATATTATGTCAACAGAATTACCTTTGTCAACCAAACTTGTAAACTCATCAGAAACAACACCAAGATTGTTTTACAAAGCTTATTTTGCATAAAAACTAAATTGATTGGTATCAATTATACTGCTATCTTTACTGACTGCATCATGTATCAGCCTTTCAATGATTTTGCCCAGGTTGATGTCAAATGAACTGTCCTATATAGTTATCTGTTTTCCTTTTTCAAATATTGGCATAACATTTGTTTTTTTTCCAGTCCTTTGGAACTTCCCCAGTATTTTAATATTTTCTAAATATCAACATCAGTGGCTCAGAGTTCTTCAGCCAATTCCTCTAAAACTCTTAGGTGCAAGTCATCTGGTCCTGCAGATGTAAATACGTAAACTTTAGCAGTTGCTGCTTAACATCCTCCCTAATTACTGAAAAAAGAATGAGGAGTACTTGTGGCATCTTAGAGACATATTTGATGCATCTGATGAAGTGGGTTTTAGCCCACCAAAGCTTATGCCCAAATATATTTGTTAGTCTCTAAAGTGCCACAAGTACTCCTCGTTCTTTTTTGCTGATACAGACTAACACGGCTACCACTCTGAAACCTAATTACTGAAAGTATTTCATTATCACTATAAGTTGTGAATATGGTCTCAAGCTGCTTTCTGAAATCAGAACAAAAATATGTATGGAACACTGCCTGCCTTTACTGCACCGTTATTGAGAATTTTATCATCACTGTCTATAACATATACCATTACTAAGATTTATTTTGTTCCTGCTGTATATTTAAAAATATCTGTTTTATTGTCCTTAATGCTACCAGCAACAGATGTTTCAATGAAACCTTTAGCTTCCCTTATCAACTATCACCATTTCATGACTTCTAGTGTACAGTCATTGTTGCCAACTGTTGCCTTTTTTATTAGTTACTCATTTTTTTAATAAGTATTTATAGGCGCTTTCACTTTACTTTTGAACCAGGATGATTTTTTAACTAACAAAGCCTCCTTTTGCAATAGTAGAATTTGGGGTTTTGGACGTCTGGTAAACTTTAACTTCCAATTATCATTCACATGTCAATTTAATTTTAATTATGACTTCTGGCTGTTGTATAATATGAGAGGAAGGTGAAATTTCCTGGGGAAAAAATCAGAATAAGACAATCCTACTTTATTTTATAACTCCTAGATTTTTCAGGGAGCAGAACTGAACCACTCGGCTCTTAATCAAGTTTCTTCTCTTAAAGATATACATAGGATGACAATGGTAACTCCCAGGAAGGAGGCTGAAACATGTGAAGAAAGGGTTTATTTTAAAAGTAAACATTGATAGAAAAAGACTCTAGTACAGTAGGTAGGTCAAGTCCTGAAGTGGCTCCAAAGCCCTGTGGTGCCATAGCTTGAACCCCTCCCCCGCGCCTGCAAATTCATTTAAGTTCTCATGTTCTTTTCCCCAAATTTTTATGGAAATGCACCTCCACAATCCTTTTGAAGCAAATAAAAGGCACTGGTGTTATTAATCAAAGCGCTAGTTTGGATCTATTTTGACATCTTTCCTGGTTAAGTGATGATGTACTATATTATATTTATTATTTTTTATTTTTTATTATTTATATTATTATTATTTATATAGCAGAACAGGTGAGCCAGATGCTTTATAGAGAAATAAAATGACAGGTTACTGCCCTGAGGTACTTACAATCTAAACTGGACATACAGTGAAAGATGAAAACAAACAATGAAAAGAGGCATGGAGGGTGAGGATTACAACAGTGAAAGAACAATATATGTGACTTGTGTTTACTTTATTTGAATATTAATATACATAACTATCTACTTCAGTTCTCTGGAGTGTTTATGCTTTTTTTTTTAAAGATGAATTATAGCTAGAGGACAGAAATGAAAGAAGGCAGGGGCTGAATATATGTTACTATGCCTATTACAAGAGGATAGGACTTGAGGGTTATCTAGTATCAACTAGGTCCCACAGGACTGGACTATGGTGGGAGAAGAAGAGAGGAAGGAGAAGAGAAGAGGAGAAAAAACTTCCAAGGGGGCTAAATAAAATCAAAAGGTGAATTTCTTTTCAAATGTTTATCTTATGTTGAGAGCTCTATGCTACATGAAAAGCATACACACATTAGACTGTTACATTGTTTGCCTTGTCTATTTCGATTTTGGGGTTGGGAACCTGAATTTCCAAGCTATGGGAAATTCTGACATTTTAAAAAAGTTGTTCCAAATCAGAAAGAAAAGTTGAGATTTGGAAATTTCCCATAGAGTGGAAATTCCAATGTTTTTGATTCAGGACCATTGAAACGATTGCAACAGTGTTGAAACATTTCATTTCAATGCAATTACTTTGATTAACTAGTTTTGACTTCATAATATAGTATTAACTATATGTATCACATATATAATATGAATAATTAAAATATTTGAAATATAAAAAGTGAAACAAAATGAGCCAACATAATACAGTCACAATGAAATGTTTTCAATTTTGTTGACTTTTGTTTCCAATTAATAAATTCTGATTTTTGTCCCCTCATACTCCTCACTGATCTACTTCATTTACTTCATTTTTTATGCATCAGTGGTATTATCAATGGCATCAGCGCCAGTGTTGTCACTGATTATATCAGAGCTGATAAGTAAGGCTAAGATTTTGTCAGGGACATTTTTAGTAAAAGTCACGGACAGGTCACGGGCAATAAAGAAAAATTCACTGAAGCCCATGACCTGTCTGTGACTAAAAATATCCCTGACTAAATGGGGAACTCAACTGCAGGGTCCCCATACCCTTCACAGAGGCTAGGCAGTTGCAGGGGCCTGCTTAGAGCTCCAGGGTCCCCTGCTGCCCCCAGCAGCTGGGAGCTATAGGGGGCCTCCACCGCCTGTGGCGGGCTGGGAGCCGTGCAGGCCTCCTGCCGTCTGCAGCAGCTGGGAGCTGCAGGATACTTCCCCTGGAAAGGTTTCAGAGTAGGAGCCGTGTTAGTCTGTATTCGCAAAAAGAAAAGGAGTACCCTAGTCTCTAAGGTGCCACGGGTACTCCTTTTCTTTTTCCCCTGGAAAGAGGGGTACCTCGCAGCTGCCAGCACCACGGGCGGCAGGGGGGGTCCTGCAGCTCTTGGCCGTCATGGGCTGAAGTCACGAAGGTCATTGGAAGTCATGGATTCCATGACTTTCGCAAAACTCCATGAAAACATTGCAGCCTCAGTAATAAGGCAACTTACTTAGGGGGGTCGAATCTGCAAATGAACCCTCTTGTGCTCACGCCTGCACCCAGGCCGAGCCCCGCGGAAACAAAGCAAAGCGCACAGATCCAGGTGCAGAGTAACATCCCCAGTCTGCAGGGGTCTTGGCTTGTTTTGCAGCAGCACAGCATGATTTTTTTTTCTTTCAAAGACCCTTTTTCAGAAACAGAACGAGGGGGGCACATCACGCCCTCCACCCCCCGTTCGGAACCAGACTCAACTTCAAATCCAAACTATCCCAAACATCAAAATGGTGTTTCAGTTTCATGTTCAGCTTCTTCTAGGCTATGTCTACGCTTCGAGCTAGATGTATAATTCCCAAATACGTGAGACACACCCACACTAACTCCACTCAAGCTAGCATGCTAGAAAACAGAGCACAGCAGTGGCGGGAGCGGCTAACTTCCTCAAGTATGTGCCTAGCATCTCTGATGGTTACATACTCCGGGCAGCTTGCTCGTGCTGCCATTGCTACCCTTTGGCACCAGGTATGTCTCCGTGAGCTGAGAATCACACCCCAGCTCAAAGTGTAGACATATCTTAATGACAGGCGCAAGTGTGGAAGTTCAGATCTGGATCCAGATCATAACTCCCCCAAAGTTGTTTTACCCATCTCCAATTTCTACAGGCCAAGTTCTGCAACGTTTACTAACGTTAACATCTACATTTTGTCTTGTTTTTGAGACTGGGTCTACTTTAGTGTCAGAAAGCTGATACTTTTGGAATTTTCACAGCACTCCCTATCAGTGAGAATGGCATAGTGTAGAGAGAACATGCCAAAATAGTGTCAGTCAGCACATACATTTCAGTCCTGTGGTCTCATGGTTTGAATCCTTTGCTACAAACCAGTCTGTTCATAAAACAAATTCTAATTTCAACAAACTTTAATTACTAATTGTTATAGTATCCAGGTGCAGTATTAGTCAAAATTATTTGGGGATACGAGGAAATTAAAACATGGAAACAGTCATACCTAACCCTTTTTTTGTCATCTGTTATTGATCTATGTAAAGTAAGGGTGTTCTTTAATTTTCACCTCCCTATGTAAAAAATATTTCCTCTCTGCAGCTGATCTGATTGTCTCCCAAAAATGAGGCCCAATGGGCAGAGCTCATTCAGGACCCCTGGAACGGTATATAATTTCTCTGCTGCTGCAGAATGTGTGGGGTAGGGAAAAGAGAAGAATATTAGTGTAAACAAAAATGAGTCCTTTGGCTTCCAGAATGATACTGCTGTAAATGAGACCTGAATTTGGGTCTGTGTCCGCAGTCTGCCCCCTTCCGCATCTCAGTAAGGGTCTCAGCAGTAGTGATAGAATTGCAGCAAATAAAATTACATCTGATTTCCTAAAAAAAGCACCCTCAACTGTGGAGAGACCCAAAGGGCTTCAGTGCTTAAATGGACACCATTCTACAGACCCCCCCAAGCACTAGAGGTGTGGTCTGCGTATGTGGGTATACATTTATCTTAGTTATATACTTATTCCCCTGGCATACTTAAAATGGATTAGAAATCTTATATATGGAAAGAGGCAGCATTGGTTGACGTTTGAAGCATAGAACTAGAACCTGAGTTATATGCCCAACATTGTTCCTGATGACCGTGAACTTAGGCCTAAATTGTGAAAAACGTCCATCAGTTTTGGGTGCCTCAATTTTTGGGTTCTCAATCCAACACACTTCTCAAGCTGAGCACCCAAAAATTCAGGCACTCAACATTGTCTTTTACTTCCCTGTGCCTAATTTTCCCCAACCCGGAAATGTGGCTGTCACCCACCCTTTTAAAGAGCTTTGAGACGTTAGGGTGAAAAGTGCCATACACCTGAAAGGCATTTTTATTTTATACTGAATTGTGATTTTTTTAAAGATACTACAACTTTATATCATACAAATGGACTTGGATAGCTTTAGAGCCTCAACCGAGAAGTTTCTATAGAAAATAATGCACGAATACCAACAGTTTTAAATATAGAAAATTCCAGCAAGGATCCTACGGATCCTTAAGGATTTAGGGTCTTCCTGAAGGGATTCTCTCCTAAGAATCTACCTCAAGATTATACTGGAGACTAAATTTGATCCTCACCTCCCCAAAGACTAGTGTGGACACTTCATATTTCTTCTCAAATTCCCAGGAAGGGTGAAGAACACCACAAAAATGCACTCCTTTATTTTGATCATGTATTTTTCATAATGTGATGACAAAGATGAATTTTAAGCCTGATATGGAGGCAAGAGGGAATTTTGTATCCATCTATATTAATATATTGATCTATCCAGATATTGCTAAAGCCATTCAGGATCCCAGGAAAAGACTTATTTCTTTAAAGGTGGACTATGCTGATTTTAAATTGGACATGTCTATATTATTTCCTGCAAAACTGCATATCCTTTCTGAGGGGCATAAATTTCGTTTTTATGACTATGATGATGCAAAGCAATTTTAAATGCCCAGAGAAGAGAGCTAGAAAAGACGTATGGAAAGGAATTCAATGATTCATTAGACTCAGAAGAGGATTTGATGAGGAATTCTATAATTCTGGACTTTTAATTTAACTGTCTGACTCTTTATTACTTATTTTTTCCTCTTTACCTTCATGCAGCTTGAGAAAATAAAATTATCAAGAGCTCCTTTTCTTACAGAAAATAGTAAGAAATATCACACTATTATTTTGTTTGGCTGGTACATTTGGCTATACAGATTTTAGGGGTGGTGATTTATCAACCTTTTATTAGGCATGTGCACATACCTGAAATGTCCTGATGCTTATTTCAACACAATTATGCCTTTGTTATGAATTTCTCATTATTTCTTATCTTTACAGCATTTTCTGTAGGTGGGAGATGAGCTCTCTGACCTGTCTCCTTATTCTCTGTGCTATAGGCCACATTCTGTTCTCATTCACACTGGTGTAAAGCCACAGCAATGCCACTGAAATAAATGGAGTTGTTCTGGATTTACAAAGACATGTAAGCAGAATTTGGTCCTCGATGTGTGTGTCTAAGGTCCTGGTCCAAATCCCATTGAAATCAATGGAAAGACTCTCACTGACTTTATTGGGCTTTGGATCATTATGTAAATCATGTTGTGTAATTAATTAAGATATAGAATTTTATATCATTTTCTTTTCAGTAATATAAATAGCGCAGGATAGATTCTCAGTATAAATCAGCCTTGCACTGTTGAAATGAATTTACACCATCTGTAAATTGAGTTCAGCCCTGAAAATTACAAATCTAGCATCTAATCTGTTCCTGTTGACTTCAATGGGCTTTGAATCAAGCCTCTAGGCTGTGATCCTCCAATCTATTTCATTTAGGTGGACCCTTATATTGCTCAATGGGTGTCAAAGAACATTTTTAGGACCTGCCTACTACTTTCTAGATTATGGGCCACTCATGCAAATCAGATAGCAAGGCCAATATCTTGAAATGTGAAAAAGTCTTGCATAACCTAGAAGTCCAGGGGAACCATATTAACTATTCAGTCCAGCAACCCTTTCACACATAATTTAGGATTACAGAATCCAGGCCATATACTATCATTTTTCTCATTTTACACTAGAGTTGTTTGAAAAATGGGTAGAAACAGGGGAAAAATGCACAGTTTTTCCAAGCAGCCCTATAGCAGGGTTTTCACTATTTTGTTTTCTTGAATATTTTTTCAATTTTTGCACCAGTTCCTGTGTTTACCTTTTTGAAGAACATGTGTCACTTGTGCTTTCTTCAGACACAACAATTTTAGAAATACAGATATCCTTTCTTTCTTTCACTTTACTGGCAACCTTCTGAAGGTGAGCACCAAGTTATAAGGGGCATAATGGTGAGTTTGGGTCCCACCCTTCTCCCATAAAAGTCAAAGGCAAAATTCAAGGGGAATCAGAATGAGTCCGTTGGAAAATGAATACTGCACTGCTCTTTTTCTTTTAAATTACTTAATAATCTGAGAGGAGCAAGGGGAAAGTAAAGTGCTAATAGGTCCAATATATTGTTGATCTTTTGTTTACTGAAACATTCAAAGAATACATAGTTATATGCTTCTCATTGTTGTAGTTTTTTGATAATTTTTGTGGTGGTAGCATCACAGACTGAAATGTTGTCTTGTGTTTTCTTTGTCATTATACTTAACCTTACTGAGGTCACATAGGGAACTGAGATAGTGACATAGGTCCAGATCCTGCAAACACAAATTTGCTTAAGCACGAGCATTAGTTCCATTGACCTCAATGGGTCTACTCAAATTCTTAAATCCTGCGTGTGTGTCTACAGGATTTGGGCACTACACATTTTTTTAAAATCAGTGGGAGTTTTACATGCAATAACTGTAACATCTGGCTCCTTGTGATAGATTAGCCAACCTACACAGATTAAGGTTCCAGTCCTATGAAGAATTATGTACATGCTTAATTTTATGACTTCAGATGGGATACCCAAAGTGCTGAAAATTAAGCATGTGTTTAAGTCTTTTCCGGATCAGAGCTAAAGGTCCAATCCAAAGGCTACTGAAATCAATGAGTAGATTCTTATTAACTCAGTGCATGTTGGTTTAGGGCCTTAGCTCCCCTAATCTTTCATTGTGAATCCTACCTGAAGGTGGTTTCAATCTGTCTATTCATGACCTCTTTATACAATTTACATTATCTCATCCACACATGCTGAAGAAAAGATCTGCAAGTAACAGGGCTTAAAGTCTTCTACAAGAGTGTGAACTCAATTTTATTTTCTTCCTTTCTTTTTTCTTCTTTCCTTCTTTTTCCTCCAAAACAAAGACTAATTCTGCAAAAACAACCTCCTACACACACACAAACCTCAAACAAATAACCCTTTATGGTTTAATATATACTCTTCCTGCAAACCCCTTTCCCCTGTAAATCTAAACCAAACTTCCACTGGCTTAAGGATCCCTACCTTGCTCCTGAAAGCAATCATTCAGTCACTCAACAAATAATTATTTAACAAATTAAATTGTGATTACATTATGAAAGAGAAAAATGGATTGAATAAAACCAAATTGGAGTTGCTATCATTTTGTACTAGCATGATAGCTCAATTCAAAGTACAGGCACAGGAGAAAGTGTGAACACAATTGATGGCAAGACAGATGACTATTGCAACATAATGAAGATTTGAGAATCCAGATGAGGGATCCTGTTAAGGGACCCACATGGGGGAATCCCCAAATCTAAGCTGTACTATCTAGTAGAGGGGCCATGACATGCAAGCATTTTAGCATCATGATTGCAAGCCTGTATGACAAAAATCTCACTCCTGCAGTGCTCCTGCCTCTACCAGTCTCATGAAGGCAGAGCCCATAGTTAGCCGTAAACCAGAGTCCTCATTCCCCCAGAAGCAACAGGACATGGCAATATCCAGCCACCCTGCAATCCATTCCTGGTGTGAATTTAATGCTTATGACAAGGACCAGATTATCACTCTTGGTGTCTGAAGCTAGATAGAACAGCTGCATTATGGATAGTGGCATTACAAGTTCCACTTCCCAGCCAATGTGATCCAAAGCTATTTTGGAGAGAAATTAACCCTTTTCACATATTCACTGAACAGCTCTCAAATGACAACAACTACTGGTGACTATCGGCTCAGCTGGGTTTGAACTAGAAACCTAATAAGTGAGAGGATCCAAATCTTATCCCAAAATGTGCTGAGCCATCCAGATTTTCCTTCTCTTCTCATTCTTCTCCATTTTGATACTCACATGTTTCACAAAGTCACCATGGAGCCAGCATGGGGAAGAAACCTCCAATTTGTTTCAGTCCTTTGCTTAGTTAGATCAGTCAAGTTTTTAAAAATGAGTGCCTAAGGTTAGGCTCCTAAGTGTACATCTAGCCATCTAAATAAACGAGCAGTTGTCAGACATGCTGAATATCCAGCAGCTCCCACTGAAGAAAATAGGAACTGCTAGATGTTTAGTTAGCGCTTATGAAAATCAGCTTACTTGTTTAGATGCCTAAATATTGATTTAGAAGCCTAACAATGCACTCACATTTGAAAATCTTGTCTTGTTCATTTCTGTTATTATTTGTTGTTTCCCTGTTTAATCCAGCAGCATTTTATTTGCTTTCCACTACAACTTTCATACTTCTCTCATGTATTTAAGCATTTTAAAATGCAAATGAGAGAGAGAGAGAGAGAGAGAAAGTGTTAGTGAGAAATCTCTCTCTCTCTATCTCTGTGTACGTGTCCGTGAATGTGTAAATGAGTGAGTATATGTTCTTAAACTATTCTATAAGTAACAAACAAAATCTTGTTCTGTTCTTCTGTCTCTTGATATCCTGTGCTCATAGGCTCCTCTCTAGGAGCTCATGCTCAAAAGTGGCATAATGTTCATTACCCTTCTGGAAAAAGCTCATTTCAGAGAATACAAGTCACCTCAATAGCTTTGGTTTTAAACAGAAACATTTCCTTTGATATACTCAACCTAAAAATATAATAAATAAATAAATAAAATAATTTCATACTTTTTGCACTAAAGAAAGGGTGGTGTGATTATACTGCATCCTCAGTAAAACAAACAAAAGCAAACAAACCCCTAAAACACCCCCACAATGACAAAGTATGTTTCTTCTTAGCAGTGCACATTCTAATAAAAATATGATCATCTTCCTTTAAAATGTCAAATGCCAGCCCATGTGCACTCTAGACTAACTCCTATTATTTAAACATTAAAGATTTATTTGGATTTTGCATAAAAATAAGGACAACAGAAGCCATGTTTATAGTATCTCTCCCAGTCTGGAAAGGTCATGTTGCTGTATGACTACAACACTGAAATCTTTTTACAAAATGAAAAGAGAATTCATTTGCAATTATTCATTATACTGGGACCCACTCTCTTCCTATGATTGTTATTTGAAGTGAAATGGCTCTCTCCTTTTCTCTGACTAAAACTGTGGGCTTTTTTGCTTACAGGTAAATTTTCCTCTAGGTCAATTCAACTTAATTTTAAGAGGTTTCATTGCATTATAAATTAATTACATCAATTGGCTGTAGTTAATGCACTTTAACAAACAGCTAATGCATTGCTGCAGTTGTTCCTGAGAAATTACTCCTTGTTGTGTTATTTCAGACTCATGTTAGTTAGGATTACTTCTTCTGTCTTGTTCCATTGACATGATCCTATAGCAGGATGAATGTAGTTTAAATTGAACATTTAAACAATAAAAGACAAGAGAGAGAGAGACTATAAGAATATTAATGAGCAGAGGAACTCGTACCTGGCAGCAATCAGAGGAATAGAATGTTGCTATGAAGGAGCGTTTTCACTCCTGCCTGTCTATCATGGGGCCGAATCTTTAGATAAGGCCTTTTCAGCATGATACAAGATGTTATCAAATGCTGTTGTACAATATTTAGTCTCAAGGGCTGACTTAAAAGAAATGGCATCAGCTACAAAACAAAACAACAACAACAAAGAAACGCAGAAGCGATGTGGAGGAAGGGGTTCAAGTTTGATACACAGTCATTACACAGATTTGATTTTCAACAAAGCTGATTTTTATCTGGAACGGATATCATTGATAAAGATATTATATGTGTTTGTAATTGGGAGGGTATCTCTGAAAGGGAGACGTGAAAGTGTAGGAGAGAAACGGAAAATAAAATTGAATGCCGACTGCCAAGATGGAAATGATATTTGTTTTCTATCACACCAGAGATGCACCATCCCAGCTTTTGTCCTTCAAAGCTGTGAGAGACCACGCTTTAATGCCTGCAGGTTGACCATGCATTGTTATTATACAGTCTTCATGTTCACATCATGTGTCATCTGACCAAAGGAGAATCTACAAAGTGAAAGCCTCATGCAAAATTTATGCTTATATGGCTGTTTCAGTCAGTGGAAAAATCAATACTGCAGGCTTGATGCACAGAAATGACTGAGTGCTCTCTGACTGACACTAAAAGCACTGGGAGATTGAGGGGCTGCATTTGCCGTTCAAGGAATAGAGTGTATTAGAGCTCTTATAATAGTCTGCTCACCTTATATTAGCCTTTCCTTGGGATTATTTTTTGATAACAATTATGATTGTGGGGTTTAAGGCAATTACACTATTACAAAGAAAAAGCTGCTTTTTATGTCCTGTAAAGCTGTCATATATTTCAGACCACAACTGCCTTCCAATTATTTTGCTACAATGCACTTCAGAAGCAAAATGTCCTAACTGATATATATTAGTCCTTTATGTTTTATAAATAAAAATCAAAGCCATAATGTAATCCTTCAGAAGAAGCTTCTCAGTTTCCCAGATGTGATTTTTAAAACAGTAAAATGCAATGTGTGCATTTAAAAAAAGACATACACAGTATCTGTTTTTATATAACAGACACCAAGGATATGACAAAGATCATGTAGTCAGTCATAGCTGAAAATGCTAATACTGGCTGTTGACGATGAGGGTCCAGAAAAGTGGTGTTTAATGAAAAAGAGAAAAAAAAATCCTAGAAATCATTTTAAAATCTGGTTTGAAGATGTAGTTAGATACCAGGGTAAACATCTTATATGCTTTATTTATTTTTAGAACCAATAAAGACTTCTTTGTACGAGGAAATCAGTGTCAGAGTTGTGGACCAGTGACATTCAGTGTTTGAGATGAGGAACAAACTCTGATAGCCTAGCATAAGAAAAGAAGGTGCCTGTGAACTAAGTGTACTCTCACCATCATGACAAGTTTCCTGAGTAGAACAGACATGACTTTTTGTTGGTTTTTGTTTTTGTAATTTAAAATAGGGGGAAAGAATCTATTAAATGCTATTATGATACCTTGTCTTTTAGGCTTCTCATGATTCATTAGGAAAGAGTAAAATGATTACTATAGATAATAAAAGAGGATAAGGCGAGAATATCTATGTTATATGTATGTGGGGGTTATTAACAAGTGAGAGGGGTTTTATGCCGCCAAGAACCATGCGGGATGGGACCATTTTAGTGCAGCTCTACCCCTCCTTTAAGGAATGGGATGAGACTCAGACACCACCACCACATTTTTCCTCTCCTCCTCCATACTCTGTGACATGCACTGTATAGGCCAGGAATCCACAGAGAGAGGAGAGGTGTTTTCTCAACAGCCTGGGGCTATTACACCCAGAGCAGCTTGTATTCTATAGCACAGTGGAACCAAACTTGATGGCACTAGTCACCAAATTCTGCAAGCAGTAATTCCTAAATTCCACAGCACAGTTACTGTATTATATTGTGAAATACCCTTAATTCCCATCATTCCCATCCCCCAACCCTCCCCGCCTCCACATGCAAGCCTACACAGTTGTATTGGAAAACACTCATTGATGCGAAATTAATTTCTAATTATTTTCAAGGAATTAAATACATCAAGTGAGAATTGTTTCAAACACAGACTGTAGAAAGAGGCGGGAGAGAACTCCTCACACAAAACACGTAGGCCTGTCCAAGCACATATCTGGAATAAAAATTAAAAATGTGACCCACAAAAACCAAAAACAGCAACTGTCTTACTTACGACATGAGCATATATAGGGCATGGAGAATATAGCATGCACAACTGGAACAATAATTGCACTATATTTTCATGAATCTAGAATGATTGCTTCCTGGAATTCACAAGTGGCCGAGCCATCAGTGAGCTGTGTTCTACAGTATCTTCCCAAAAGCAAATCAGTAAGGGACTCATCCCAGTGAATAAATAGAACTGGTTAACATTCTTAGAATTTTCAAGAATTCAAACAAATTCCTCTCCATTAATTTTTTTCACCATTTTCCAAGTAGCTTTTATATATATAGTTTAGTTCACTTTTAAGGTGAGGCCTTATATGGAATATCACTTGTGAGTAGGATTTACATCCAAAACTGCCACCACATTTATTTTTTTTCTGTACCCCTTGAGCTTGGGACATCAACAAGCAGCTTCCATCCACACAAACTGAACAGGCATGGAAGCAAACCTCCTATAGAGCCCAATTTAACATTCTCTGCCCAGGGTCTAGTTCCAAGAAATCAGAGACTTGCAATCTTCCTCTGACTTCATTAGGAATTGTGCATGCTCAGCACTTCTCTGGATCAGGTCCAAAGTCCTTTATTTGTGCCACATTTCTGTGAAATTAATGGGAGTCTTGTATTGACAAAGACCTGCACAATTTTGGCTTTTGCGGAACATAGAAGGGTACTTGGCACACTGATTGCGACAAGCAGGCGGGCTGAATAGAGTCTGCATAGATGGTGGGAAGGAAATTCAAAGAATTCTGGTGGAAGGGAAGCTGGCTCTTCATCTGCTCATTCTGAGAAGCAGGGAGAGACAGGCAGTACCTGCAGAATCAGAAGGTAGATAGCTGATTCATGCTGATAGGAACTAGTGAATGTGGAGCCACAGCAAAGCCCTATAGGAGGTGCCTCTGAACAAATGCTGGGGCTGACTTCTTCCTTCTGCAGAAAGAAAACAACAGGGAATATGCAGGTTGGCAATATTTCTTATATTGGGGGTGTTGTCACATAAATTCCAGTCTTGTCTGTCACTAGCTGTCATGGAGGAAGGTTATGCAAACATCTGGCGTAACAGAGGAGTATGTGGAAGTGATGCAGATCACATAGCATACAAATGTCACATGCTGCACAGATGTCCAGGGAATGTTTCATATGGTATTAATGAAACCAACTCTTCTGGGAAGTTAACTTTCTATATTGTAAAACTTCTCCATAATTTTCTTGTCTCCCTATTCATTTACCATGGGTTTCCATAGTGACAAAACAAAAATGAAGAGGATTGCAGAAAGGAAGCTCTGTGTGGTCTTAGTCAAAGAGATTCATGATGAGAAAAGGTAGTCATCATTTGAGTACAATCAGGCTGGTAGAAGGCAAGATGCTCAGATTCTACAGAGATAGAGGCCATGTAAGTACCTAGAGAGGCAGATAGATTTCACTGCCTCAGATAACTATTTCTGGAAGGAATTAACATCACCCCACTCACAGAGTGATGTTAATCTTCATTAGCTTTCATTCCTTGCCAAGCATGCAGAAGAAAAGGAAAACATCCATGGAACAGAACATTCCCATAGGATAATGGTCTCTTATCACTAAATAAATGCTGAGGTGAAGATAAGGGGGTTGTTTCTGACCCCATTAGCTCCAGTGCAACACCCCTGATTTCAGTGCAGCTGCTTCTCATTTACACAAGCTTAAATCAGAGCAGAATTTGGCCTGATCCAAAGTAAACTGGAGGCAGACATTTATTTTCAATTTGGAAAGATGTTTCTACTCTAATGCGATTCTAGTCTCACGGCTTTCCATTCAAATGGTTAAAAAATAAATAAGTAAAATAAAAGGCATTGCTAGATGTTGTTGGAAGAGCGTGAAAGTTTCTCATTGCACCATAATTAAGAACTCTTACTAATATAGCAATATTTTAAAACTTTAATAATGAGAAATAAGAATGGCAACGATGATTATGATCTGACCACCTCTGAATCCATTCCTCCCCTTCACCTCTTCAGAACCTGCAGCCCTCAGTTAACTCTCCCACTGACCAAAAGCGCCATTCACTTGACCTGAGCACCAATTTGTTCAGCAGCGTACAAGATACAAAAAAAAAGTCCCTCCCCTAAGGAATTTAGTCTAATTCTGCTCTCAGATGCACTGGTGTAAACCCACATTACCTCCATAAGAATGAACATTTTTCTAGTGTTGAGGAAATTCACATCCATTTTTGACTCAGTTTGACTGAAGAGTTTGAATTATGATACGCACAATACCAAAGCTGATGTTTTCACAGTGCCACGGGGAGGCCATGCAGAGCTCCATCCAGGGAGCAATGGGTAGAATAGGTGCTGCAGGAAGTACAATCCCAGGGACCCAGAATGACAGTATCATGAGGCCCTCTGATTGGCCAACCATCCTATTTAACCCTGGAGGTAGTTGTCTGGGCAACAACACAGATGTTGGGTCTGCTGCAATTCCAGACCTCACCTCAACTCCTGATCTCTGGTCTCCAATCCCAGCCTGACCCTGACCCTTGCTTCCTGACTCCAGCCTGGTATTACCCTCTGATCTCCGACCCTGGCCTGGCTTTGACCCCAGAACTTTCTTGTTGAACCCAGCTCTAGCGATTCTGCCAAACCCTGCTCACTGACTACCGTCCCTGATGTGCGGATCCCAGCCCAGCTACGACTGCTATGTCAGCCCACCTATACCCCTGTCCCTTACGCTTTGTGTCCCTTCACTCCCCCTTATCCCCTACAAGTTTTCTCTTATCTATTACTGTTCTACGATATCAATTTATGCCTTCACTTTGGCAACATAAGCAGCTTTTGTCACCCACCAGTTTGCATCTCACTCAAAATCTCCATGCTTTCTCCCAAGACAGAACTTGCACATGGAAAAAATTCCATGGAAACAGCCACAATGCTACTACATAATCCTCCTTCAAATCCCTCTTTAAGATTTACCTGAGCTACTGTGCCTACAAAGCTCTCCTGGCTGACAATGGGTAGGGAGGTGATGAGCTGAGACTTCTGCTTGATGTACAATACCTTGTTCGTCTTAGTTAGCTTGTTCCCCCACATGTGTTTGTTAGTCTGACCCATCGCATCTTAACATAGCATCAGCTGTGCACTCTTCAGGACAGAGACTGTCTTTGTAATGCATATCTGTAGAGTGCCTAGAACAAGGATTCTGGATCCTTGATTGGTGCCCCTAGATACCACTGCAATACAAATAAATAAAACCACCAATAACACACCAATTGTGTGGCACAAACTGTTGTTATTTGTTTCTGACAGAGCCCTCAATATGCAAGGTGCTGTACAAAAGCAAAAGAGATTATGGTACCCAACCTGAAGAGCTTACAGTCCGAAAAGGACAGATCAGAGTAACAGAGTGTGGGGAAAAGCAACAAACAAGTAAATGGGCCAGCCACTGCCTGATAATTCATAGTTACAAAGGCACAGTTATCTTGGAAATATTATACACAAACATAATGTATAGACAATCTCAGATTAGTCTAAAGTTCTGCTGTTATGGATACTTGTGGGTGTTGCTGTCCACTGGGTCTTCAAGAGGGATATGAATAAGGCGAAGCCTTGAGAGCCAGGTCAAGAATTGTATTCCATGCATAGCGAGCAACAGGGAAGAGGGTTCATGGGTCTTCGTTAGAGAAGCAGGTACATGGCATATTGAGACAACATTGTTGGTGGAGAGGAGGGGATGGAATCAATGTGAAGAGAGAAAAGGGCAAAAAAGTAGAGAGGATCAGAATTAAATTGAGCCTTGAAGACGAGGACAAGAAACTCAGACAATTCATTGGAGGAGGAAGCAGTAAAGGTATTCAAATTGGGCAGGGTGATATGGTCACATTGATGGCTATAGTGATTGAGTTTTGTATGGACTAGATAGGGGCAACCGGAGTATTAGAAAAGGTAATGCTGCAATAATCAAGACAGAAGATAGCAAGGGTATGAACAAGAGTTGGAATTAATTGAAGGGATAGACAGAAAAGAACAGATGCTTTGTAAGATGAAGTGGCAACATGTGGACATGGCATGGATGTGCAGGATAAGGGAGAAGGAAGTTAAAGACAGATTATAGGCCTGAGGAATGAATGAGAGGAATGTTGGTGTTGTCAACAATAACAGAATAGCGAGTGGAGAGAGCTCAGGTTTTGGCCATGTTAAGTTTAAGCTGACATCTAGACATCCAGAAGATGCCAGAGAGGCAAGATGAGATGCAGAATTGGACAGACTAAGATAACTCAGGAGTGGATGGGTATATTTAAAAAGTTTTCAGTGCAGAGACACTAGTTGAAGCTATATGAGTGAATGAGAAATGAACATTATTTCCAGTTACACAGTTCAGTACTTAATAGGTAGTTGAATAATTAAAGGGTATTTCATGAAGTCTCTATAACTCATGAATGCAAATGCTGTAAATACTGTGAATTCATTTTGTAACATCAAATACAGTACAATACGCAGATTAGTAGAGTACATCTATTGATTTTTATATTGAACAGCTTTGTATATATAATGTAAATGATACTAAGTATGTACTGAATTTAGACAGAAACCTCCAACAAAGCAGTTTATCTATCAACACAGAAATATTTTGCTGACTACAGCACCAGATATAAATGGAACTAGTCATGAACATGGAGAGTTCTAACCTTTCAATGGTTTCTAATCTGTTTACAATCTAAATGTCCTACAATATTCTGTGCTTATATTGAGTGCACCCGATCACCATTTTTCACAGCTCCTCATTCACTGTCTGCTGTCCCCCGCCACACACAATCTCTCTCCTTCCCTCTCTCCCCTTGAGATCTTCATGGGGAAAATAATCTTTATTTGCTCAATAACCACTGAAACTACTGGAAAAATAATATCCCAAATACACATCATCACACCTCTTTTAATTTATTCATGTGGTGCAAACCTGTGGCTTGTTGACAAAGGTCTCTCACACTGAAAACAAGGCTCACAGTTTTGTTCTCCTACATAAGGTTGTTCTTCTGGACTTTACATGGTTTTGACCACATTCAACAGCAGCATCTTATAAAATTATTGTAATTTTAAATTAAATGCATTTCCCTTTAAACAAAGAAAAGAAATACCTGATGAAAAGAGGCCCGATTCTGCTACTTTTAGTCATGCTGAGTAGTGCCTCACTCTGCCAGCAGCCTCACTAAAATCAATGGAATAGTAATATTACGTAATAAGGCATTACTCAACATGAATAATGGTGGCAGAACTGGGCCCTAATGCAGCACAAGTATATTTGGTGGGCAGTGTAAAAGAGTCCTCCCGCAATTTCTTCCACTCATGTGGAATTAATATTTGCCCAATGCATAACACAGACAATCACAACTCAGGATCATCTGAGCAGGAGTGGAAAAGACCTATTGGATTACTAAATCAATCACCCTGCAGGTACAGAATAGATTTTACACTGATACGACATGTGATCTTAGACAAAGAACCTTTGAGAGATGCTCTCAATTTCCAAATTGGATCAACAAAGACATTTGGAGAGTTGCACAAATTTCCAAGAGGCTCCACACAAATATATCTGACAGATAGATAAGTCAATAGGTTTCAGTGTTTGTTTGTTATCTCTATCACATAACTAATATTTTGAACTCACATTTCAATGTGTTGGCATCCGAGGGTATGTCTGCACTGGAGCTGGAAGGTGTAATTTCCAGCTTGAATAGACATACCTGAACTAGTTCTGACCAAGCTAGCACACTAAAAAACAGAAGTTTAGCTGCAGCGACTAGCCACCTCAAGTACGATCCCATCCAAGACCCTAAGCCCATATTTGGGTGGCTAGCCTCTACCTTTCAGAGCCTCTACCTTTCATACCCAAACGAGTACGGTGTCTAACCTGTCAGAGGACGGTTGGTGGGCTTTAATACAACAATAGTTAAATCAGCTGGTTCAAGACCTATGAAACGGTGTAACACGTAGTCGGCCATTACCCACTTCGCCGTTGCTGTTCCTGCACTGGGGAAGGGGCAGTGGACGGCAGAGAAGAGTGGCTGTGGCAGTTTTAAAAAGCCCATTGCTACTGAAAATCAGAGATGCACCAGGCCTGAAAGTGATTGCTACAAAAGTCAAGTTTTAGGGAAGTGATGGCTAGCAAAGGACTGCTGCTATTAATTTCTTTGCATTTGCAGCTTGAGGAAGCAAGTGGTAGTTTGACCGCCTGTAGCTAAAGTGCTAGTTAATTTATTGTTTCAAAGATGGAATTTATTTTTAAGTACCAGTTTGCAGAGAGAAAGTTAAAGAAAAAATGTCACTCCCCCTTCCTCCTCTATTCTTGCTGTGTCTGGAATGCTCACTCCATCTCTAAAAATATCACACGACCTCTTCATATCTTGCTCCCTCCAGCTCCTGGCTCTCATAGAGAGCTGCATCCCTTTGTCTGACACCGCTTCTGTAGCTGGTCTGTCCTTCTCTCACACTCCCTGCCCTAGTTCAGTCTATGGTGCGGGTGTTGCACTTCTTTTCTCTTGTTCCTGCTGCTTCAAACCCCTTCCTCCTCCCACTTGCCATTCTTTCTACTCTTCTGAACAGCACTGCATAGACTTTTCTCTCCTCTTCCCCTCCATGTTGCTATCACCTACTATCCACCAAACTCTTCCCCCACCAGCCTTCCTGATTTTGACTCTTGACTCTCTGTCTTCCACTCCTCACAATTTTCCACACTCAAACTCCATGACTTCAGCTCCCATGTTGATGATCCAAAATCTGACTTCTAATTTGCACACTTCCTTGCCTTTTCAGGACCTGCAGCCCTGGTTCAACTCTCTTGCTTGCCAAAAGAGTTGTTCATTTGACTTGGTCTTCACCAAGCTTCACCTTCACTCTGATGTTTCTGTTGCCAAGTTCCCCTATTCTGACAATCACCTGGACTCTTTCAGCATTGCCCATCAGCCCCACTCGTCACACAACACTCAGCCTTTCCATGACTTCCAGTCCATCAGCAGCAGGGGTGAAAGTAACATAAGGGACTTACTGGTACACAGGGTGGCTGGGGTCCTGAGCAAGGTAGGGGGGTGGCTCAACTGGAAGGGTGGAGCCTCGGGCAGAAGGGGCAGGGCTGACATGACCCGGCAGTGATTTAAAGGGCCTGGGGCTCCTGGCTGCCGCTACCACTACCCCGGGTTCCGCTGGCAATTTAAAGGCTCCAGCTGCAGTAGCAGCGGCCCGGAGCCCCTGGCCCTTTAAATTGTCGTCAGAACCCCATGGTAGAGGCAGCAGCAGCCGGGAGCCCCAGGGCTCTGGCGGCGATTTAAAGGGCCAGGGGCTCTGGACGCTTCCAGAAGCTCTGGGCTCTTTTAAATTGCCGGGCCACAGGGAAGCTGCCCCTTTTGGCCCCCCTCATCAGTGGCCCTGCTGGTACTGTTGGCTGTGTACTGGCTCTCACCGGTATGCCGTACTGGACCATATCGGCTTATTTTCACCTCTGATCGGCAGTCTAACAGACTCTGCCTGTTTTCAGCTCTCTCTTCCCTTTCTTCCATCCATATGGCTGTTGATTATCTCCATGCTTAACTCTCTTCTACCTTCAACTCTCCCTCCCCCACCTTCCACAAAAGATCTGTCCTGCCAATCCCCAGCCCTGGCTCACTCCCAACATCTGCTCCCTTCACTCCTACTCTGGCGCTGCAGAGCGTCTCTGGTGGAATCTCTGTGACCAGGATGATGTCCTCCACTACCAATTCATTCTCTCTTCCTTCAATTTTGCCATCTTCCTAGCTAAACAACTCTATTTCTCAAACTACATTGAATCCCATGCCTGCAATCCCAGCTGCCTTTTCGCCATCTTTGACTTATTCCTCAAACCCTCTCGCCTGCTCCCTTCATTTCATTCTCTGCATAGGACCTCACAAATTTCTTCCAAGAGCAACCTGACAAAATATAATGTGTTCTTCCCCCAAGCTTTGGATTGTCTTCCCCTCCCTTCTGTCACAGATGCAGAAGTTTCTCACCTACGCTCCTCCCCTAACCACTTCATTTGCCCTAGTGACTGCATCCCTCCCATTCTCTTCTCAACCTCTCACTCTCCTCCAGCTCTTCCCCACACAATACAATGCTTTAATCTCTTCCTTCTTAAAAAAATCCCTCACCCTTGACCTCACTTTTGTCTTCAACTACCGCCCCATCTCAGCTCATTGCACATGCTGTTTACAAGAGACATCTCTAAGTCCTCTCCTTCAATTCCTAAACCCTAAACCCTCTCTGATCTGGCTTCTGCCCATAACACTCCACTGAAACCACTCTTGGAAAAGTCTCTAGTGACCTCTTCCTAGCAAAGTCTAAGAACTGCACTCCATCTTCATCCCCCTTGAACTGCCTAAGATACCACTGATCCATGCTCTTCTACCTGAAATCTTGACTTCCCTTGGATTCTGTGACTCTGTCCTCCCCTGGTTCTTCTCCTACCTCTGTAATCACTCTTTCAGCATGTATCCCTCTCCTCTAGCTTTCTGCTTGGGTTCCTCAGAGCTTTGTCCTTGGTCCCCTTCTCTTCTCCCTCTACATGTTATCTCTGGGTAATCTCATCTGCAAACACAAATTCTACCTCCATCTCTATGCTGGTGCCTTACAGATCTACTTCTCTACTCCACACCTGTCTCTTTATGTCCCAACTAAAATCCCAGCCTGTCTCTCTGACATCTTCTCCTGGGTGTCCAGCCATCAGCTCAAGCTCAACATGACTAAAACAGAGCTCTTAATCTCCCCCCCCCCTTTCTTTATCACTGTGGCGACCTCACATCCTGCCTGAAACTCTGGCCTGTAACTTGAGTGCCATCTTTGACATAGACCTCTCTCTAGGCCTTCAAGTTCAGGTTATGTCTAAATCTTGCAGCTTCTTTCAACACACTATCTTCAAGATATGGCCTTTCCAATCCAACCACACAGCTAAAAGTCTCATTCAGGCTCTCATAATCTTATATCTCAATTACTGCAACATCCTTTTCTTAGACATAGACAAATGCAATCTTGTCCCGTTCATATCCTTTGAGAATGCTGCTGCAAAGATCATTCTCCTAGCTTGCCTCTTCAATCATGTCAGCCCCAACTTTGTATCCCTCAACTGGCTCCCCACTTCTCTACTGCATCGAACATAAATGACTTATATTCATTTTCAAGCCCCTTCATAGTTTATCCCCACTTTACCTGTCATCTCTCATTTGCTAGCAAGATCTCTAGATTCCCGTCTCTGATCAGCCAATGATACCAGCCACCACTGCACACTTGTTAAATTTTCATACAAGCTCCTTCATACTTTCTCTCCAGCTGCTCCTCACCCTTGGGAGGACCTCCCCATAAACATCTGCAAAGCTACTTCATTGTACTCCCTGAAATCCCTCTTCAAAACACTCCTCTGCTATGATACCTATAAAAACGTGACAATGGTTAGGCCACCGGTGTGCTGAGACCACTGCCCATCATGCCAACCTGTACTACGCCACTGTTTTCTTGTATTTCCCCATCGGTCTGTCTGTACTCATCTATTAGCTCTTGTTTTATACTTAGATAGTAAACTCTTTAGGGCAGGAACAGTATCTTTGTCCCACCTAGCCCAATGGGGTCCACGATTGGAGTTCCTAGGCATTATAGTAACACAAATAATCAACAACCCCCCCATCATTTGCAAGTGAAATCAAGGGGACGGCAAGAGAAATCAAAATGTGGCTGGGGAATGCATAAGAGCAATGACAGTGGTCTTTTAATACCTCTTTTGTTTTGTAAAGGAAATTATTGTTGTCTATTTTTTCCAGGGATCTCCTCTCATCTCTCCTGGGTATTGAAGCAGAGGTCACCCTATGTTTACTAACCATTACAGTGTGGACAAGCAAAGGAAGGGAAAGAATGTCTAGTGATTAGAGGAGGGGACTCTGCAGCTGGACTCCTGGGTTCTATTCCTGGCTCTGCCTCAGTGAACCTCTCAGTACCTTTATTTCTCCATTTATAAAATGGATATAGTATCTATCTACCAAATATATCGTGAAGCGTAATGTTTGTAAAGCTCTTTGAGATACTTGGACAAAATGCATGACATAAAAGTAAAGTGTGATTCTTACACAAAGGAGGGGTAATTTTTATGTGACCACATATATCTTTAATGGATATCTTTAAATCTGCAAACTCCCCACAATGAAATCAACTGACAATCCACAGATCTCTTCCAACTAAATAGTTGAAATTGTCATTGTCTGAAGTACCCTGACTGCTCTTTATCCACAATACAATTAACTTTCCATTACGATTTTGTATCTTCTGGATCCAGTATATTTAAAGTATTGTGTTTTATCAGTAGCTTGAGATATGCATGGCAAGTGAACCTCTTTTACCCTTTTAACATGATAGGGTAGTGCCAAGTAGTCGAAAAATAGCATGGCAAGGAAGCTGAAGTACACTTAACATCAGAAGGAGTGGTCTGCATTCTGGGCAGATCCCACAGTGTGCTGGGCACATCCTGTGACTTGCTAAGCATGACCAATGGGAGCTTTAAGGCTAGAAATGTCTCCTTTATGCCACCTGGACACTTCCATTTTTTTTCTTCATTTTTTGCATGTTAGGTTCTGGTATGAAATGCCTGGCCTGCACTTTGTCAAACATGTCATCTTTGTTTTCTTGCAGGGACCATGGTGACATCTACATGGACCGGGGATCTTAGTGGCCATCCACATATAACAGACAAAAATATACACACGGTCAAATAACAAAATCTACAACTGAAGACAGAACGAAACCTTCCTGGGTGAGTGCCTGAGTGCCATTATGACAAAATCATTCAGAAATCATTTCAGGAAAGCCAAACTCCCACACTCTACTCAGGCTTCTCAAATGTATTAGCTGGAATTTTAAAAAAACCTGATGACTTGATTTGATGATAATATCAAAATCTGAAACACCTCAAGGACAACAGCACTTTCTGATCATTTATGTAGCACACCGCTTTCTGAACACTAAATGTCATTAAGTGTTTCTTTCCTTGGGCTCGCTGATGTGGTTATTAAAGAGAGCTCCAATTATTATTTTTATTTAAAAATCCAGGAACCTGTATAAAGTGGAAGTGGTTCTATAATTTCTCTCCTTTCAAGTTATTCTAGGTATGGTACATAATTAAATAGGACATCTGTATAGATGAATATATTCTGGAGTTTGGGTGCTTTCTAGCTCCGGCATCTATGATTCAAATACCACAGAAGGGCAGCAAATACAGAATAACGCACTCATTTGCCCAAAGTTTGTATCCACAAGCTATAATAATAAAATATAATAATGAGGGCTGTTATGTGGTGGCTAGCATAGTAGCATACCTCCTCCTTATAATGTGTGGAATCAGAAATACTCAAATGAGGGCCATAGGGCTCATGCTGCTTACAGTAATTCTGGTTTAACTCAAGGGGTAGGCATCTGCCATTCTGCATTAGGAGACATCGAATTCTCTCCCTGCTCTCTCCATGAAATTCTGAATGGTCACAGTGCAGCATAGTGACATTCATGAAGTCCTGGTCACGCAGTAAATTGGTGGGAACAGAACACAGACTTCCTCATTCTTAGTCCTAGGCTTTAACCATTGCATTTCAAATGTAAAAGAAATGCTTAGTTACATTTAATAAACAAACTTTCAAATCCCCTTCCAGTAACAGGCTTTCATCTTAGATTTGAGCTTCATATTAAAGTTGCATGCCTCCTCTCTTGGGCTGAAATACATTGTATATGTGGAGAATAGTGTAACTTTGTACACCAGTACAATGTAGGAACATTGAAATGCTTTCATGCTGATTCAATTTGTATTCCCTTTTTCTATCCCCGATGTTATTTTCAATTTTCAATTGTCCATTGTTGGGTGTTCAGGGATGCCAAAGTTGGCAATACTAATCACAGGTTTCTCACGGCTATGGCGAAACTTAAGTTTCTCAACTCAAATCAAGCCTTCCATTAGTCATTTAGACTTACAGAAACTGACTGAAGCTGCTGTCAAAATGGAATATCAGGCTGAAATCTGCAAATGATTTGACACTCTAGTTCTTGCAGATAAAAGTCTTGAACACAAGCAAATCAGCAATTTGTGGGATTGTTTCTGTTCTTCTACTATGACACCACCACCAAAGTGCTAGGAAGAAGGCACTTCAGCCCCAAACATGAATGGATCAATCAACAGACCCTGGGTATCATAGAAACATGACATGTGGCTCACTTAAACAGAAACAAACAAAAACACTGATGCCTCAATGCCTTGAGTAACACAGCTTTAAAGCAGGACCATGAGATGTTTTGGGCAAATAAGGCTCAATTGATGGAAGCTGCATGGGCCAGAAAAGACTACATGCTGTCTATAAAGAATGGTGCAACTTAAAAGCTGGTCATAAGAACATAAGAAGAGCCATACTGGGTCAGACCAAAGGTCCATTTAGCCCCCATCCTCTTTTCTGATAGTAGCCAATGCCAGGTGCCCCAGAGGGAACAAACAGAACAGGTAATCATCAAGTGATCCATCCCTTGTCACTCATTCCCAGCTTCTGGCAAACAGAGGCTAGGGAAACCATCCCTGCACATCCTGGCTAGTAGCCATTGATGGACTTAGCCTCCATGAATTTATCTAGTTCTTTTTTGAACTCTGTTATAGGCTTGGCCTTCACAACATCCTCTGGCAAGGAGTTCCACAGGTTGACTGTGCGTTGTGTGAAAAAATACTTCCTTTTGTTTGTTTTAAACCTGCTGCCTAATAATTTCATTTGGTGGCCTCTGGTTCTTGTGTTATGAGAAGCAGTAAATAACACTTCCTTATTTACTTTCTCCACACCAGCCATGATTTTATAGACCTCTATCATATCCCCCTTTACTCGTCTCTTTTCCAAGCTGAAAAGTCCCAGTTTTATTAATCTCTCCTCAAATGGCAGTCATTCCCCATCTCCCTATTCATTTTTGTTGCCCTTTTCTGAACCTTATCCAAGTCCAATATATCTTTTTTGAGATGGGGCGACCACATCTACAAGCAGTATTCAAGATGTGGGCATACCACGGATTTATATAGGATATTTTCTGTCTTATTATTTATCCCTTTCTTAATGATTCCCAACATTCTGTTTGCTTTTTTGACTGTCACTGCACACTGAGTGGATGTTTTCAGAGAACTATCCACAATGACTCCAAGATATCTTTCTTGAGTGGTAACAGCTCATTTAGACCCCCTCATTTTATATGTATAGTTGGGATTATGTTTTCCAATGTGCATAATCCCAACTATACATTTAGGTATAATCAATGGAACATATCCTTGCTTGTCAAAGATGAACGTGGTAACATACTGAATTCTGATGCAGAAAGGTAGAATAGATGTACAGAACATTTTCAGGAGCTCATTAACCACCCCATCAGGGCAATGGCGCCACAGCTCCAGGAAGATGCAAATAGTCCAGTGATCACCCCTCCGTGTAGAGGATGTCACTGTTGAGGAGGTTCAAAGCACCTAAAATCTCAAGATTTGGCTGTGCGGCCAGTATTTATAGTTTAGCAGCCAAGCCGATGAAGCATGGTGGGGATTCCATCTTGGAGCAGCTGACCCATATTATCAACTAAGTATGGATTCATGAGAAACTACCTAATGACTAGCGATTATTGTCCCATTTTAGTAAGGGAAAGGCAATGCTCTGGTGTATTCCAATCACTGTGACATCACTTTGCTTTCCATTCCAAGCAAGCTGTTCATGCTGGTTTTTCTTGCATTTGTTGAGCCTGCTGTAAGGAATCTAAAACATCTACAACAAACTGAGTTTATACCTGGCTGATCAACCACAGAACAGACTTTTATAATTACACAAATTATTGAAAATGTCCAAGAGTTTTGGTGCAAGAAGTCTTTATGTACATAGCCTTTATTGGTTTAAAATCTGCCTTTGACTCCGTTGCTCATTGTTCACTTTGGCTCTGCTTGTAAGCTGCTCGTGTGCTTGGCAAGCTCCTCAATCTTCTTGTAGAAGTGCCCTGCCAAAGTGAGAGCTGAGTGCACTTAGGTGCTAGTATGCCCAAGTTGAATACAAGAACAGTATCTGCCAAAGGTGTGTGGCGGCCCCTGATCTGTTTAACATTTATTGACCAAAAGATGGAAACTGTCAACTAGCCTCGTACTGGGGGTGGTGGTACTGCATGACTTCTGCATAACAGACCTGGAAAATGCAGAGGACACGGTTATATTCACATCCTCATGAACTAATCTCATCAGTGCCCTGAATATATTTATAGAACTAGCAAGTAAGTTTGGTCTTTAAATCAACTGGAAGAAGACTAAACTGATGTAAGTGGCTGATGGACCTCTACCTCTACCCATCATAGCTGAATTAGTCAGCTCATTTGAATATTTTGACTCTGTTGTCAACAAGAAGGGAGATTGCTTTGCTGACATGAAACACTGAATCAACAACATTACAGGTGTTATGCATGTTTTTGGAAGCCTCTGTGATGTCAGCTAAGATGTACATCTATCAAGAACCACAAGCTTTTGTCCTTTTGTATGTCTCTGAAACCTGGGCCACAGATGTATCTGCACCAGACTGGATGCTTTAAACATAAAACAGCAGCTATGTATGGAAGGCATACAGGAGTTTCATCATGTTACAAATGAGCATGCCAGGTGTCAGACCAACAAGCCTCCAATGTCTTCCCAAGTGACTTAATGCTGGCTCTCGTGGCTTTGCCATCTGCTCTATATGCTGAATTCCATACCAGCCCGCCAGGTTTATGCATTTGATCTCACAAAAGACAGATGGAAAAGACATCATGGATTGCCTCATACATGCTGGAGGGATGTCATGGCTTCCAACCTTGCCTGCCTCGGCCTTAATATAGAGCAGGCCACAATGTTGGCAGGAGATTAGGCTCTCCGGAAATGGGAGATGCAATGTGTGAACTCTATGTTCCATGAGCAGAATGAATGAATGGTTTACTTGTGCAAACCTCTTCACTTTAGGCCTTTCCAAATCCTCTACATCTTTGCAAACTTTGAATGCATGGTAACAAGAATGATGAACCAACTTCCACATTATACCACTTGTGGGTGAAAACTCCTTAGATTTCACAAGTTACGATGGTGAGCCCTGATCAGGATTTCAATGGAAGATCTCCAGATAAAAGCCACTGTTTTGAAGGAAACTGTGTTGGGGATTCTGATGGTAAAACTCTCCCTTGTACATTTACTCACCCAGTACTCCAGAATGGTGTTAAAGGGCACTGTATGGCTGTAGGTGATATTTTTTCAGATGAGGTATAAAACTATTGTTTTTAGCTACTTGTGCATATTGAAAATCCCATTATTATTTTTTCAGAAGCAGGAATGACAGCTTGGATGACCTAGTCAAATTCTAATTAAGGAAATTAAACTCTGCTTATGTACATTTTCCCTGAAATTTAAGTTGAGTATGACATTCTTCTCCATTTCTTCTTCTAAACAAGCCTGCATTGTTGCTATGCACTATTAAATAGCTATGTTTCACACTAGAAATGGGTACATTTGAATAGGAGGTAAAGTGACTTTTTTATGTTCAGTTTTAAAAGTATGCAATGTGAGAGGTACTATATAAATGCTAGCTGTACTTTCCATAGTCTAATATTCTAGACCAAGATTAATGACAGGTTTCAGAGTAGCAGCCGTGTTAGTCTGTATTCACAAAAAGAAAAGGAGTACTTGTGGCACCTTAGAGACTAACAAATTTATTTGAGCATAAGCTTTCATGAGCTACAGCTCACTTCATCGGATGCATCCAATGAAGTGAGCTGTAGCTCACGAAAGCTTATGCTCAAATAAATTTGTTAGTCTCTAAGGTGCCACAAGTACTCCTTTTCTTTAGACCAAGATTGTAACTGATGTAAGCACTGCTTCACCTAAGTCATAGTTTTACAGTCAACATTTCCAATGCAACATTCTGGCAAGATCTAAATTATTTTACGCTGGTCATAAAAAGCAGCTGATAGTCAAATGTTGAAATGATGGTCTGAAGAGGCTTTGAAATCAATACATGAAAAGTTACTGAAATTAGGAAGGCATGATCTATTGTTTTAAAAGCAGAAAACAAGACACATACATTTGGTTTCACTGGCACTTGTGATGGGACACCCCCCTCCTCCGCCCCCCAGTTCCACTGCAGCAATCCTAATGAGAATCCCAGCGCTCAGATAGTGCCAATTAGGTGCATCTACAGTGCATGCTCTAACTGGAGAAGGGGAGCTTAAAAAAACAAAGCTGGCCACAGAGCGGGGGGCGGGGGGAGGGGATTTTGCCCAAGAGGAGAGGCTGGTAGCAAGTACTAGGGATCCCAATAGCCAGGAGAGCCCAGTTCAAGACAGTGACTAGCCGTCCTTTTCCCCCACACCTGTTTACCGCGGACAGACAGTGCAACTCTGGATGTCTGCTCTCCATCAGCATCCTGTAGCTGGCCCTCAGGAGCAGCACCAGGGACCGGAGGTAATTGAACAAAAAGGACCCAGAGAGTGAGCACCATGCCTGCAGGTAACAGTGAGCTGGCCTAGGGGTAGGGGTTCTGGAGGGAACCCAGGGGCAAGAGGCACAAAGAGATGATTGCCGAGCCTTGGCTGAGAAGCATCAGACTACAAACCTCATTTTCTGGGTAATTTTTCCTTCTAATTCAAACTTCCCTAAATGTTGGAGGGTTTTTGTTATAGTTTTATTTAAACATGGTTTTATTTTAGTCAACTTATAGGCAATATTTAGAGGAACACGAGCATAGCAAAAAATGCTAACACCACTGGATATTTCCAGCCTGTGATTTATTTTGGAATGTAATTCAATTATTAAAACCAGCATTTTTATATCTTTCAATTCTGTTATATACCAAATCACAAAAGCCAGATATTTTCTATTAGTGTTTGATAGCATGTAGTTACTGAGGCTATAAAAAAAATAAAGCGCACTTACACTTTTAGTATAAAACTATGATTAATTTTTATTAGGATGATACATTTATATATTATAAACTAACAATTTATTTGTAGATTCCCCCCTCCCTCCCGCAAGTTTAGTAGTTTCCTTTGGTGCAGAATGCAGAATTGTATATGAGATATTTGAGTGTCTAAAACGATGTATGATAAATGAAGTAGCATGCTACTTATACGCTTATCATGTTCCCTGACTAGCAACAGGTTCAGCAAAGGGCACAGCCAGTAAATGAAATTTTCCACCAGGACAATATATCATCACAAGAAATGTATGCGCTGGAAACTTACAAGCTTGCTCGAGATGCGGACAAGGTGTGAAGTGGTAAAAAATGAAAAGCAGAAACAGAATACAGTAAATTTCAAATTCAGCTGTATTTCCATATTGACTGAGCTTGGTGCCTTAACTCCTTAAAGCCATGCATTTCATAAAAAATAACACAAACAAACATACATACAGGTCAGGTTTAATGCTGGGATAAGCTTCCTTCATTAAAGAACTGGCAAATTCCTTTACCAGAGTAACAATGAAGCAACAACAAACAAAAACAACATAATTGTTTTAAAATTCCTTTCAGAGTTAAAAGAAAAAGCAGTGTTTTTAAATGCATATTTGTTTCTCTCAGTTATAGGTTCTGCTTCAGGAAACCTTTACCATAACTTTTCAACACTCTGAGGACTGCACCAATTAAAAAAAAAAACATCTGTATATTTCCCAGTGGAATTCAGTTCACCTACAAAACATGTTTAATAAAAGGAATTTCTGGCATATTACCACTGAATTCTAACATACTCTGTTTCCTTATGGCTGGGTACAACAAATACTGAGAAGGAACCTCTCAACGTCTTTGGTTTAGCTGAAATTCCTGCTGAAAATACTATGAGAATGTCTGTTCTCATGAGATTTCCTGACTAAAGAGAGTAAGGTGAACTTTGGACAAGCTGCTGAAATTTTGGATCCTTACCTGAATGAAGCCTTCTAACCTTCTTGAGATTACCCACCACTGCACTGTGCAAATTTATGTATGTGCCCTACATAGCAGGGTGAAAATGACTTGCAATTAAATAAGTTTGCCTCGGGCAGTACCCATACTCAAGTGCTTTGCAAATTGATTTACAAACTGAGCGTCAAGTCTTGCTCCTGCTTCCATTCCCACAGGCTCAGAAAGCCCAATAGACAGTGGATCTGATGCAGTTCATTGTGTGGGCATTCCAAAGGTTACCATTGCTATTCACCAGTAACACTGAATCAAGCTCAGAGTCAGGGCATAGATGGCAGTAATCCCTCATTACTCCATTACCAACAAAACTAAAACAACCAGTCCCTATCCAATCTGCATCTCCCTCTGCTCAAATTAATTTGCAATTAGAAATAAGTATATTAAAAACTCTAAGATGTACTTAATGCTCACTGTTTTCTGTTAATCTCTCCTCTATCTTTTCTTGTGACAGTGCTCTTGTTCCGGTGGGAAAAATTATAGCCACTGCATATTCAATATCGAAATGTCAGCACTGCCACTGATCAGACAATAACGCTGGCCTCCATTGAACACTTGTTATATTTTCAAACAAATATTTCAATCAAACATTTTTGGGCTTTCTCCCATGCTGCCCCTCATACTTCAGAGAAACTTCCCATAATCATCTGCAAAGCTACCTGGTTCTCCTCCTTCAAAACCCTCCTTTGTTGTGATGCCTAAACAAAAAACAACAGTTAGGCTGCTAATGCATTGATACCATTGCCTATCATGCTGACCAACATTTTCTTATTGTTTCCATGTATTTCCTCACCCCAATCTGTTGTCTCTTGTTTTATATTTAGATTATAAAATCTTTGAGGTTCTTTTTATGCTGTGTTTGTACAATGCCCAGCACAATGGGATTATGGTCCATGGCTGGGGCCCTGCGGCACTATGATGAGATTTAAATAATAAGTTGTGGCACAAGCAAAATCAACAGACCCAAAGATGCACATGCACTTGCAACAAAGAGAAATACTTTACTAATCATAAGCCTGAAGTTGCACCAGTTCTGAGCATAGTAAAACCTGAAGTATTAGCTGTCTAAGGGCTTTTAGACACTTACCGGAGGATTGATGCTGTGGCGATCGATGCATTGGCAGTTGATTTAGTTGGTCTAGTGAAGATCCGCTAAATCGAATGCCGATAGCTCTCCCGTCTACGTCGCGTAGTGTGGACCCCGCGGTAAATAGACCTAAGCTACATCAATTTGAGTTACACTATTCACATAACTCAAATGATGTAGCTGAGATCAACTTTTCCTTTAATGTAGACAAGTCCTTAGTGACTTCATAGGGAAAAGATTGATGAGACTTAGCCATACATTTAAACTGGGAAACAAGGACAGACCACCTGGACTCTCAAACCTACAGAGAGAATTATTTTGCCTCACATTCAGTAGGCTCTCTACTGTGCTTTATTCTTCTGTATGACTTTAGGTTTGATCTTTTCCCTCTTTCAGTGGACTCCTGGTCCCACTGAAGTCAAAGGGAATTTTGCTACTGACTTCAAAAGGGCCAGGTATTCACCATCTATCTTGTAGCTTAGCCTTCACCTTTCCCTCCTCCTGCTCTTTAGCTTTATGCTTAGCCTTTTCCTTTTCTTTTTTCTTTAACTGGACCCTTTCCCTTGATTCTCTATCCTTCCACACCTTCCATCTCTGAGTAAATTAAGATTTTCCTGACTAGACAGTCCACCCTCTTCTGTGTCATCAAATCTATCAATGGTGGATCCAACTCCGAACAGCTGTCCATGGGCTTATCTTGGATATAAATCTGAGTAGAACTTGGGTCGTTTTCTCTAAAGCTCCAGTTGGGGCCTTGTCCATGAACAATGAGAGACCTGGGTCTGTGGAAAAAAAGTTCCTACTTCTTGACTTCAGCAACAGCAATCAGTAAGCTGTCCAGTGAGATTCATCTTTTTAAAACTGAGAGTCGGACCAAAACAAAGCCTCCAATGGGTCTTCCACCAATGAAATAACCACTTTTACCTTCTACAAGTTCCACAGTGTTTGAGTCTTTCAGATTAGTAGATTCACTCTGCTTGGCTGGTGTGAAAGTTCTATACGTGCTGTGCTTTAAGTTTGCTACTGAATCCATTACTAAGCAATGATTATCATTTTTCATAAGGAGCTCCTCACTCCCCCCCCCCCCCCGCAATTTATGGCATACAGCTTATCAGGTTGAGCACACCTTCCAGGATGTTACCACATCCGCCACACAATATTCCATTCTTTGTTTTACTGTCTCCAAACCTATCTGTTGCTCGGATTTTTTGATTATGTTGGGCTCTTTTCTTGAACCTTTTTACAGTGAAATTTGCATCCTCCAGTTCTTCTTTGACATTCAGTGGGGATTGCTGTTTCCCAATGAAATACACAACAGATAGTTTCTTCATTGTCAGTGATGGAGAATTCACCAGAACCCTTGGTAAATTGTTCCATCGGGTAATTACTCTCACTATTCAAATTGTATGCCTTGTTACCAATCTGAATTTGTCTAGCTTAGACTTCCAGCCATTGGATCATGTTATATCTTTCTCTGTTAGACTGAAGAGCTCATTATTAAATATGTGTTCCCATGTAGATATTTATAGACTGTGATAAAGTCATCCTTAACCTTCTCTTTGTTAAGATAAATAGATTGAGCTCCTTGAGTCTATCACTATAAGGCAGGTGGTCTAATCCTTAATCGTTCTCATAGCTCTTCTGTGGATTTTCTCCAATTTATCAACATCCTTGAACTGTGAGTACCAGAACTGAACACAGTATTCCAGTAGCAGTCGCGACAGTGCCAAATATACAGATAAAATAACCTCTCTACTCATATTTGAGATTTCCTTGTTTACCATCCCAGGATTGCATTAGCTCTTTTGACCATAGCATCACACTGGAAGCTCATGTTCAGTTAATTATATATTATGACCCCCCAATCTTTTTCAGAGTCACCGCTTCCCAGTATAAGTATGCCCTACATTCTTTGTTCCTAGATGTATACATTTACATTTAGTCATATTAAAATGCATATCGTTTGCTTGTGCCTAGTTTATTAAGAGATCCAGATAGCTCAGAATCAGCAACCTGTTCTCTTGTGTCATCTGCAAATTGTGTCAGTGATGATTTTATGTTTTCTTCCACGGGGCAGATTAGGTTTTGATGGAGCCCATGGGCCAGACCAAGTGGGGGCCCCTCCCCACCCTTCCACCTGCAGTCCCCCCCGCGTTCTTGCCAGGGAGCAGGGTCAGGGCGCAAGGGCTTGCTCCACTCCACCGGCCTAGCGCTCCGGCCAGGGAGTGGGGCACGAGGGCTTGCCCCACTCTGCCTGCCCGTCACTCTAGCCTGGGAACCAGGTCAGGGCGTGGAGGCTTTCCCTGACCCCACCATTTTTCTGAGGCCCCCAGGTACAGGCCCCATTGGCTCAATGGCTAATCTGCCACTGTTCTTCCACTAATAACCCAAAAAATTAAAATATTTCCCATAAATTCTAACTTATGTAAGTATAAAATATTATCATTATTAATTTAAAAAGCATATAATAACTTGGCTTTTAACCCCAATTCCAAAGGCATGGACCTAATTTTTTTTCTATATTTGTTTATGTTTCCATTTTAGATTTTATTCTGTCAAATGAGTTGGTCTTGACAAAAAAGTTTGATGTTTACCCCATGTATCTGCAGTGCTGCTAAAATTCATTAGCAGTAGAAATTAAAAAAAAGACGCCAGCACTTCTATATCATGCATTGGTGCAATTTTTTCTTTTAAAGGTTAAAAACAAAATAAAATACACACCAGAAAGTGAATCAAATTATTGACAAAATAAATTCATAGAATCGTAGAATCATAGCATATCAGGATTGGAAGGGACCTCAGGAGGTCATCTAGTCCAACCCCCTGCTCAAAGCAGGACCAATCCCCAGCTAAATCATCCCAGCAAGGGCTTTGTCAAGCCTGACCTTAAAAATCTCAAAGGAAGGAGATTCCACCACCTCCCTAGGTAACTTCCAGTGCTTCACCACCCTCCTAGTGAAAAAGTTTTTCCTAATATCAAACCTAAACCTCCCCCACTGCAACTTGAGACCATTACTCCTTGTTCTGTCATCTGCTACCACTGAGAACAGTCTAGATCCATCCTCTTTGGAACCCCCTTTCACGTAGTTGAAAGCAGCTATCAAATCCCCCCCTCATTCTTCTCTTCCGCAGACTAAACAATCCCAGTTCCCTCAGCCTCTCCTCATAAGTCATGTGTTCCAGTCCCCTAATCATTTTTGTTGCCCTCTGCTGGGCGCTTTCCAATTTTTTCACATACTTCTTGTAGTGTGGGGCCCAAAACTGGACACAATACTCCAGATGAGGCCACACCAATGTCAAATAGAGGGGAACGATCACATCCCTCAATCTGCTGGCAATGCCCCTACTTATACAGCCCAAAATGCCATTGGCCTTCTTGGCAACAAGGGCACACTGTTGAATCATATCCAGCTTCTCGTCCACTGTGACCCCTAGGTCCGTTTCTGCAGAACTGTTGCCAAGCCATTCAGTCCCTAGTCTGTAGTGGTGCATGGGATTCTTCCGTCCTAAGTGCGGGACTCTTAAATTCTGTAAGGCAGAGCACAAATGAGCCACCCATACAATCTCACTGAGTTTACTCTGTAGGCACTAAAGGTTATTCATGTACCACCTTTTAAAGTCTGTTAAAACTGTAATAAATTTCCCCATCAGTGGCTTTGCTCCCTTCCCCAGCTGGAAATGGCTGCAGTGGGAAAGCTGGAGAGTGAGCAGCAGCTGGTGAAGCTTAGAGGGGAGCTGGATTTATGGAGTCCCCTTTTCTATTTTTGAGGTGATGTCCATGGGAAAGCAGCAGCTGCAGCTGTGCAGGGATCCAGCTTTCTAGTTTCACCTAACTACTTAGAGAGGATGTCTGGGGTAGTCAAATATTGAATGACAAGATCCACAAACTCAATTTTATGATGTTGTTAAAGTCTTTGAAAAATATAAAGCACACACATTTCTGGCCATGAAGGACACCTGGTCTTCCTCCATCCCATCAGATCAAGGGCAGTGCCCCAATATTCTGAACTCCACTAAACCTTAGCAGTGTCTCTCCTTCACAAACTGGGAGGCTGAAGGACACACAGCTGTCTTCATATTTCCTCTCTCACTCAGTTATCATAATCTTGGTCTGGCTAGAGTTCATCCTTCAAGCCATGCAACTATTGATTTTAATGATACAAGGACCATGGCATCCCGTATACTGTCTTTAGAAGATGGTTAGATTAGGTGTAATGAATCTTTGGAAATTATAAGATTTAGATACATCTTTTTTCTGAGGTACATTTTTATATTGGTTAGACTGAAAGAGCAGAAAAGTCAAGTGAATCAGGCCCCGCATTCTATGCAAAATGAACTTTTCAGCCCTTTACTTCCAGTGCCTGCAAAATGTTAAAGATGAGGATTTAATTAACTCCAGCAGAAATAGATTCGACTTAACTAGGGGCAGGAAGAAACATAATGGAAAAACTGGCTTTCTTGGTTTATTTAAAGCACAGCCTCAAAATAAAATCCTCTTTTTGCCAACGCTTTCTGTCTGAGGTTACATGACTTAAGATTAACTTTACAAATCAAGAACTTTATGATGAAATAGATCTCTTAATTCAAGTGGTCTCCAACCACTATTCAGTACTTTGTGGTCTGTGGAGACGTTATCTGATCATATAGTGATGTACTTGTGGTTAGTAAAAATGGGGACCCTAAAGATCATCAGAGCCTAAGTCTCCTCCCAGGGGCCTTTTTACCCTGCTGACACACACTGCAAATCTACCAAAAATACACTCTCCAGAACAGCAATCATTAACTCATACATAGACACCGGAGAAAGGGTCTTGGGTTAGCAGCTATTAATTAGGATAATTATTCCCAGGGCTACAATTACAAACCACAGGATCCACTTAACATCTATTCTCAAATCTTGTCTTTCTGGAATGCTAATGTTTCTAAAAGGTTCATTTACCACCATTTACTGATTGCATTCACTACGGTATATTGTTTCAGATGGACAGGATGGAAAGCCAATACCTAATATTGACCTTAACAGTATCCTGTGATTAGAAAGGCTGCTCCCACCATCATTAGCCACATAGTTTTATTGAAAGACATATACGCTGGTTTTGATAGGTTTGTGATATTTCTCCCCTTTCACATACGCTTACAAAACGAATGTACTGAAGTAGCAGGATGTATTTTAAGCTATTTGCTTCAATAATACATTGGCACCAGTGACTAGAATACTACTATCTGGTGCTTAAGAACATTTTAGTTGAGGTTGATAAACATACTGTAGATTTGAAAACTAGATTCTCCAATGTACATTTAAAAAAGCAAGCAAGCAGAGAAATGGTTCAATTATACAAGTCTGACTTTGTTTGGCAATCCTGCACAATGCTGAGCAACCTCAACTCCGAGACGAATTTGAAAGGAATTGTGGGTGCTCAGCGCTACTCAGAATCAGGCCCTGAAATGTCCTTAAGAGAGAGAAATATATACATTGAAATACAATGCAGTTTAAAGGGTCCTGCACTTGTATTTTGTGAGAGGAAACAGTGTGTATTCTATTTTTGACAAGAGTTTGATAGGACAGTCAGCTATTCTGCCTAGCAGAAGAAGCTCAGAATAATTAACAGGAAGAGATTCTCTTTTCAAACATATCTGATTAATGCCAAGAATGGAATTTTCACTTGGCCCTAAAGAGTTAAGTCTCCATGTTGGGGAATTAAAGCACCAGTTCAGCAAAGAAGTTAAGCACCTGACTTCCTTGGGTCTTAAAAACATGCTGAAATGTGTTGCTCAATTGAACCCTAAGAGTTTTAAACACTTGCAGCTCTGGAATATGGTAAATCAGAAGTCAAAAACTCACACCATTTGTCAGACATGGTGACTACAGACAGAGGAAAAGTCATAGAGTATAGCATTAAAACCCAGCAGCACAATTTCTTTTCCAATCCTAATCAGCTCATGACACTGAAACAGGAAGGAGACTTTCCATGATAATAAAGAGAAGAAGTGGTGGGAGCAGGGCCTCGCATTATGATGACATGTTCCTCTTGCTTCGTTCTCCAATAAGCTGACAACATAGCAAAAATGGATGTCACACACTTAACATCAGAGTTCAAAGATGGGGGAAGAAAACATACAAACAGCATGATGCATTTTCAGGAGAAACTTTAATTCTGTTCCCTATTACTACACTGATGAGCAATAGATTAAAATGGAAAACACAAACCCTTCTATATAGGACAAAAGCTTTACACTGGCACCACTTGCTACTTTAGTGTACATTTTACAGGCTCTTTCCTGGACATTGCCTCAACTATGCAGAAGTAAGTGGAAGCAGCAGTGTTGCTTTTAAATGTGCTGTTAGATTGTATTTGTGAGCATTTGATGTTCTTCTTTAATAACCTCAAGTAAAAGGCTGAATGAATTCAACAACAGTAGCTGAAAAAAGTGCAATGACTCATATTATAGGAAAATGGAGAAAAGGATACAGGACTCGCCACTGAACACAATCCTATATTGTAGGCAATCTGTGATAACACCCTTTTCATTTCAGTTCAGTCCCATAAAATTACCACTAACATTACAACTCATGCAGAACATAGATAAATGTAAAAATGTCACAGAATTCTTCCAGATGGGACTTTTAGTTCCACTAGATCACCATCTACTTTTTTACTTGTCTAATATTTCATTACAACCTTCCATAAGTTAATTTTCTTTCCACTGACCATGTAAATCACAAATCAATTTTCATTTAAAATGCCTGACTACAGATTGCTCCTGAAAGCTCAAAGCACATGCTTCAGTGACTTCTCCAACATTCTTAATGCACATTAGAAAAATGTGCGTTTTTTAAAAAAAAACTTTTTAAAGGAATTAATTTTACATTAAAGTCTGGCATCAGATCTGAGTGGCCCTATTTTTTTTTGCTTTTTAAAAAAGCAGGTGTATTTTTACAGCATGATTTTATCTATAGCTAAATAACTGTCATGACAAAATTAACAGAATGTGTGATCTTAAGCCACAATTGAGGCAACACCATAAATTGCTCTAAATTTGCAGAAAGTATGTTTAACTCTGAACTGTGTTAAATCATCTGCTGTATTAAGGAGTACAAATAAAAAATCTAAGTTGAATGATTGGGTAACTCATCTCTGGTTTAGAATTCTAAAAGGGCCTTGCATAACTGAAATATAGGACCAAATCTTGCAATCAGTCATACCAAAGTCATTAAGACTTGTGTGTGAGACAAGCAGGATTTGGCCCTTTAAAAATAAACCTATAAGAAATGCTTTTCAGAACTATACAATCTAACAGCACATTTAAAAGCAACACTGCTGCTTCCACCTACTTCTGCATAGTTGAAAATAGTATCCTGTGAAATTTTATTTACTTGTTTTCATTTAAGTAATAATGCTCCATTCCTGCAAATGTTTGTGCATGTGCTTAAGTTTGAACATGTAAGCACTCCATTGGCTTGCATTTTGACCACTCCAGTTAAGCATGTACCTAAGTGACTGCAGGATCAGGGCTGAAAGAAGAACGATAAGAATGTGAGTGTTTGTATTGCCCTTTTCTCAGGGCTACATTTTAGCTTCCTACTGCTGGCAATCCAGATGCCATGTTATCTAAATGTACTTTCAAAGCACCTATCACCATGGTACCTAAGCATCAAACCTTCAAGTGAAGAACAAACACAATAATAGAACAGCTTGGTGTCTTGGGAGGTGGGTCATTGGCTTTCCTAGAACACACTGGAATTATAATGATGTCTACACACCCTGAGACATGCAACTGAAACATCATCCTACATTGCTAAGGGTCTATCCACACTTCAAGCTGGGGATTCAGTTCCCAACTTGAGGAGACTGACCTGCGCTAGCTCTGATGAAGCTAGTGCATTAAAGATAGAGCTATGGTAGTGTGAGCTCCTGCTGCCATGGCTACACTATTTTTAGCATGCTAGCTTGTCTCCTCCTCAAGGTGAGACTCACACCCCCAGTTCTAAGTGCAAACATATCCTCAGTCAGTTGGAGGTCTGAAGCAAAAGAGAGGAGATACATGTATTCCCCAAGTCCTCTAACTGGATCTGGTTCCCTCCATGAACAGCCCTTTCCCTGCCCTCTGCTATCGCTCACTTTCTCCCGTCCTCTTTCCACCTGCGACTGCCACATTTTTCTCTCCCCCTCAGCTCTGGGTTGCATCTCCATCTCCACCATTCATCTCCCTGCTGTTTCGCACCACTCCATCTGCACTACTAGCAGCAGAGTACAAACTGACTTGAATCCCAACTTCTTCAAGCACTCTGACATTGGCATTCTAGCTTAGGGGTGATGGAGAGGACGTCACTTTAAATAAGGGTGAGTGCTTGTGACAATCCAAAGTACAAGTTCCATGGGGCTTTTTCTCATAGTGTGCCAATGGGGTGAGGGAAAGCCTCCTGAGCACTCTTTTAGAGTGTCCTCTCACTGAACAACTTCCTGGTTTCACTCAGACTGCTGACCAAATCCTGAGGTCTTTAACTCAGTCTTTACCCAAGAAAGCTCCCACCGACATCAACGGGCATAGCACTCAAGAGCTGAACTCAATGGGAGTCGTCTGCCTCAGTGAAAACTGAGTTAAAGGCCCCAGGATTTGGCTCTGTAATTGCATATCACAGATGTAATTTAGAACTGGCTGTTTTCTTGTAGTCATTCTAAACAATTACTTAAGGTACAAAAAGAGGCAGAGCTTTGTCACATTGCCTACTTTAGGCCAAACAGAAAACTGAAAAAGAAGCTACTTACAATACTGAAGTCTCCAAAGGGATTTACAGTAAGGATTACATTTTCAGTGACTTTTGAATGGTTATGTACAGTCAACCTCCAGTCCTCTAATGGGCCTATGAATTGGTACAGGTATCCAGCCAATCAAAGTGCATGACCGCTAATCAGACAGAAATATGGTGACTTGCTTGTGAGTTGGTTGGTTGGCTGGCTGCCCCCCCCCTTTTTTTTTTTTAAACACTAGCAACCTGTTTGGGTTTTTTAGCTGGCTGGCTAAGGAGATGAGGGCTGTGTTTCTTTTCTTTTCTTTTCTTTTCTTTTCTTTTCTTTTCTTTTCAGCTTATCTTTGGAATCTTCCTTATGTTTCCTTTAATGCTCCTCTTTGTTCACAGAACAGCAGAGTGGCAGATGAAAAAAAGATGCACGCTGCAACTACCGATAAGGAACCTGAGGCAGCTAAACAGGAACTCCAGCAACAGTGGGCAGAAAAATACGTGGGATACCTTCATTTTGGGGATCTGCTACCCCATTACACTGCTCTGTGAGCTCCGTGAAATGATTTTGCAGGATGAATTGGTTGGCTGAAAGCTCCCTGAAGAGGGTCTTAGCTGTGATTCAGCGGGCAGGGTGAAGGAGGCCATATGCTCAGAGTTTGAGTTGGGATATAAAAAAAAAGAAAAAAGCTTAGAACACATACGGAACTAACGCTGACATTTACTAAAACAAATATGTTTTTCTCTAAATAAACAAATTAAAAAAATTAAAAGGAGGCTGAATATTTTCTCCATGGATGCTTAGTAAAGATTTGTGCCGTGATGTATTTTTGTATATAGAAATAGTGGATTGCAATTGTTCCCAGGAGAAACTGAACTTTCACACTGGATATAGTTAGACATGAACATGAGTATGAAGGACTAGGTATGCAACAGCCTGGACAGGCTTAACTTCTGAACTCATCATTTTAAAAATGAGCCTCTCTCTCTATCCAGGAAAGGCTACTCTTCCAAGCTATAAATTCTCCATGCAAGGCTAATATTTTTGAACTACCCACATTTTCCTGAGCCCGCAGTGCTCATGGATGAAGAAAGTATGTGAGATATGAAGTGTAGATAGTCCAGAGCTCCACTGTGAATCAGATCCTAAATGGTATAGGTCAAAAGAGTTCAAGCACCCAAGCTCATATTTAAACATCTAAATATAGATTTGCACATTTATCTTTATGCATGCCAGTTTGAACATTTTAGATTAATCACTAAACCATCACATTCCAATCTCCACTGCTAAAAACAAAGCCACCAAGTTCACTTCAGCTCTGTAAATGTTAGTGGTAGATTGTTGTTCATTACATAAGCTACACTATTCTACACACTGAGCATTCAAAGTCTTCCAGTGGAAGAATCTACTTAATTTTGTTTTACATCATCAGTACACAGGAAATATACCGATTGCATGTCTAAGTTGCCAATTAGCATATTTTCAAAGTGCTAATGCTATTTAAGATAAGCATAAAAAACAATCAAAATGCATTCAGCTCCTCCTAGGCTTCAGCCACTTTAATGAGAACTCCCGCCCCCCTCCCCGTTATTGCAAGCAGGTTTACAGTGCACTGGGTTCCTGAATGTTGGGGCTCATTTGAATCTCTTCTATGCCATTTATACAGGACATGGTCTGATTGGGGGAAAAAGATAAAATAAATGGAATGTGAAATTGTATGAACTGTTCTGCACTAGAAATCCTATCCCATCCTATTTACTTTTTCTTAAGTAAGATAATTAAATTTGTATAGGTATAGATATGGCTATAGGTTAGATGCTACAATGCAAAGCCACAAGGGTTTGTGATCTTGTTAACATGATGGCTGTCATAGTTTGTTTTGTTTTGCATGAGCCAGAGCTCATTACAGAGAGCCTGCTGTCATTCACCATTGGCTTGTGTCTTTTTAACAGAACATTTCTCAAATGAGTGGCAGGGCATATGTATTTCAATCCATTCTGCACTTGAGTTTTTGTGTCTGGTCCTGCTCCCTCTAAAATCAATGGGACTTCAGGATTTGAGCCTAAGATAGGAACCACTGTAGGCTGGGATTTTAAAAAGTCCCTAAGGAAGTTGGGCACTTAACTCCCATATGTGCATTTACAAATCCCAGCCATAACTTTTAGTTCACTTTGCTTTCAGCCATCCTTTTCAGTTGTCTATTTGGCTACCTTCTTTACAGAACTACCACAGTCTTATTCACTGTTAGGCTCAAAAGATACTGTAGTTCTCCATATTTCTAGTGGTGCAGTGATATGGCCTACTATAAACCTCATCCTATTTTGGTTAGCTAGTTTGCTGTGCAGAAGAGGTGAACTAAAAACAAGTCTCACTGCTGGGGAGGGTAACAGCAACTCTGCACTTGCAGCAGTCCCCTGCTAGGCAATCCAAAGATTGACACTGATAGTTGCTCTAGTAGGAATCACTTACCCTCCAAGCTAGAGGTAAGACGCCAGATAAGCAGTAGCCTGTAAAAAGGGATTTTAAAAAAGAGAAAACCAGGGGGAAAGATTAAGATAATTTACCCTTGTATATTGCATCCATCATAAATCCACTGTCAGTATCTATTGTTCAAGTACCTGACAAACTTCTATTTCTATCCTCTCCATAAAAGCCTTCCTTGTTGGTAAAGTTGTGTACCTTTCATTGTTTTATAATAAACTGGAAGTGAGTAACAGTGCGATATCAAAGGAAATAAAACTCCAGTTGCTATTGCTGCTGGGGTTGCCTTCTGAATGTGGCTTATACAATATTTCATCTGTGCTGACACCTTTCACTCTCAATTATTTGGCTGCTGTCAAAATAAATCAATCAAATTATAGCACTGTGTCTTCATGTTACCATTCCATTGCAAGTTGGCTGCATTAGCTTTGAAATATATGGAAGTATAAATTTTATCTCTATTATTTATGTAATGCAACTTTCTCCCTTGTGCATTATCTTACAAACATAGCAAACTCAAATGATCTCATGTCAAATGTTGAATATATATATATATATATATATATACACACACATACTGCTAAGAAATTTTAAAATAATGGCATGCACGGGAACATAAACATATAAAAATACACTTGATAACAGTCTTGCACATGTTACCAACACTAACCTACTGATGGCACAAATACGATGTGGTTTTAATTTTGGATACGAGTCTACCGTTGTGTACATGTCAGGTAAATGTAATTTAAGAAGATATGATTCTGTACCATAGCTTCCACTAAAATGCTGAAGAAAGGTGAAACAAAGAGATCAAAAGAACTGATTCTTTTAGCAGTAAAATGAAAAAAAAATTGCTGAGCCAAAACATTATTTTTTAATTATGCTACATTGTTGCATAACAGAATGTTGTCTTCTTTTAAAATGGGTTTACACAAACAACATGGGTTAGTATTGGAAAGGAAAGGCTTACATTTAAGTGACAAAATCGGAAAGAAAAATATTTTGGTGGTACTGTTCACACTTCTGTAGTCACCATTTTGGCAGCATATAAACTCTAAAACCTTTCTTGAGAGTGGTTTTTCCATGTAAACATAATAAAAAGTTAGTTTTCAGGTTCTTAGCTGAAGCCCTGAAAATAAGCCATTTACATCAATTCCATTACTTTTTAGCTGGAGTGCATGACTCTTGCTACTGCTCCTACTAATATAGAGATGCTTAATACATAGGTTATAAATGGAAGCACATAACAGATTTGTAAACACCAGTTTATAAGAAATCCTTCTTATTCTTCACTACTGATATAATGGGAAAGCAATAATGGTCAAGAACACAGTAAAAATATATATTCAGTACCTTTTGGTACATGAATAATTTTAGAAGTCAAGCTGGGATGGAGGATGCGAGAGACAAAAACCAGGAACATATGGACTGGGTGAGGAAAGAGGACAGAAGGCAAACACACAAAAAAGGAAAGATACCTATGGACCAGAGTCTGTATATCCAAAGAAATGTAATTGAACTCAATGGAGCTACACCAGCAGAAATGAGATTATCATCTCGCCTCTACATGGACTGAAATATTTCTTTTTAACTGTGTACAATATAAAATAACTTATCACCACAAAGTACAAAAAAGAAATGAAAGAAGGTATTATAAAATTCATCAAGTGCACACCTGCTTAAGTCCAAAAAGTGACTTACGTGATGACAGTTGGGAGTTTGCACCAACACAAAATGCATTTAAGATACATGTACTCTGTGGTTTCTATGCTTCAGATGGTGGAGATTCAGAAATATTGGCTGACATCCTGGGTACAGTGAAGTCAATGGAAGTTTTCCATTGACTTCAGTGAGGTGAAGTTTTCTCACGTGGCTGTGCATCAGACATTAGTATTTCAAGGGCTCTATACACTCTACTACTGTGTGCAAGGTTGCAGGGGTCAAACCAAATGGGACCTGGATCCTCCAAGTTGAAGGGGGAAAGCAACACCTTTGCACCAGTCCTGTGGGAAACTCTCCAATGGGTTCCCAGCAGGGTCGGGGCTCCACAGTTGAGGAAGGGAGGGTTGTGGGCAGCCATAGTGGGCCTGGGGAAGATGATATAATCTTCCCCACCCCCAAAATCTCTAGTATGCTATCTCCCTCAGCATTTCCTTATGGGGTGTCTCCCTGGGCATAGGAAGTGGAATCTAGTGGGAAGTATGGAAGTACCACTCCCAAGTAAATTGTGCTGCCATGAAGAAAAGCTGATGCCCCAGGGGCCGGGGAATTTCCCTGCAAATCTCAAAACACTCTCAAGACCAGAGTACTAGGACCACTGTTTTTGTTGCATGTAGGGGAACTATCTATTTAACCCCCTGGCCCATAGAGGGACAATTCAGATGCTCACAATCTACAATCACAATTGACTGCATCAGATGAAATGAGCTGTAGCTCACGAAAGCTTATGCTCAAATAAATTTGTTAGTCTCTAAGGTGCCACAAGTACTCCTTTTCTTTTTGCAAATACAGACTAACACGGCTGCTACTCTGAAACAATCTACGTGTCCATCTAATTTTCATAAATTGAGGTTACTAATATATTTTGAGATCCTAGGAACCTCCTTAAAGCACTTTCATGGTTTGGATGTCATTGGAATCCTGCAATGGAATTGCAGCTGTACTAAGTACAGACAGGGAGCATACAATTCCCTACCTGGCATATTCTCCTACTTTGAAATTAAGCCTGTATATGTCTCTTTTTCGCTCCAATGTTTGTGTTGCTGCAAGAGATTGTTATCCTGTGACAACATGTTTCCCTAGCACTCCCTTTATATGATATACTATATTTACACTCCATGTTCAGGTGCCTCTTGTTCAATTAATGCTCCAGTGCTTCAAGGATGAGTTGATGTGCATAGGTCATAATGTGGAGCATGCCTTTTAACACTGAATATATATAAGTTTAAAACTCTGAGATACAGAAACCTATAGCAGATGCACAGTATCTATTCCTTCTGTTTTACTGTTATTTATGAAAACATAAAGGTTGCCTGGCATTACTGAATATTAATTTACATACTGAATACACTTAATAGACATTGACTGCATATTATTATAAGATGGATGTAACTTTTTTATGGGTTGAGTTAAATCCTCACTGAGATTGATAGGAAGTGTGAAAACACATTTCTATTAGCATAATTGTACGGATAAATTAATTCCAAAACTCCACCTAAGACAAAAGGGTTATGTGAACCTGCCCAGGATTTTTTGAATGGGTGAGTGGAGGGGCTTTTGCTGAGTATTGTTTTCAGTAGACTATGTGTGAGGGAAGGGAGAACAGAGGCAAACAGCAAGAAAGCTAAGCAGCAGCCTATGAGCACAGTGTATGACCTGGAAAAAGGCTAGAGAGAGAGCTTCTAAGTCTGCTGTTGGCTAAAGAGGCTCGGTGCTCTAAGCTAAGAAACTGTTTGTTTGTTACTGGTTCCTCCTGCTTTTGGAGAAACAGGACTTTGTAAGTTCCTTGTAAGTAAACAAGATTGCACCAAACTCCATGATCAATTTCTGCTCCCAACTGGAACGTGCCCAGGGCCCTGAACTTTGACTAATTGCTCGGGTCAAAAAGGCAACGATACAATATAATAACCTGTATGAAATTAATGCATTCTAAGGGCCTGAAACCATTGGTGCAGGTCTGGCACTCTTCTTTGAAGTCAATGGGTAGTTACGCACGTGGCAGGACTGTAGGATTGGACCGTATGCTTTAATCACATTCTGAGATACCTAGATACCTATATCAGCACTTACAGTTTGCCAAATCATTTACAATGAATAGCTGTCAAAAGTGTAAGGACTGGTGTGACAGAACTTCATCAACTAAACAACTCTAGAGCACACCACATTATGAACAGTAGCTCCCCTGCAGGCCCAGTTTCCATTTTTAGATCAACTTTGACTGCACGCAGAATTTTTAAAAAGGTCCCACAAAATGTTTCAAATTGAATTCATGCAGAGACGTTTAGCAAGAAGGGCATAATACAGCTTCAACGCTTTCCACAACAATTAAAAAAACAAAAAATAAAACACACAACTTCTTTCTCTCCAGGAAATGACACAGAACTAGAAAGATTTTAAAGAAATTTCATTAAAAAAACTTGGCTCCTAGGCTATTAACTTGTACAATATATGGATTCAAAATCTGTATTAAAAATGCCTGTAAACTCAGCTGGTCAATAAAGACTTTGTTGTTTTTATGAGTCCCTAAATATATATGTATTCGATTAGAGTCTTGCTGGTCTATCAGGAACAGAAGTTTCTAGCCAGGAAATTTTTATAGGGACTTTATTAATACAAATTCCGTTGAAAAACAAAGGAAATTAAACCACAAAGACTACAAATGTCTGACTTAACTCCACCAAAATAAGGAAATTATGAGTCCATCACAGTAATCCATCCGTAATTCACCTTGTGTTACTTACTGCTAGAGTGTGTATACCACAGGGGTGGCCAACCTGAGCCTGAGAAGAAGCCAGAATTTACCAATGTGCATTGCCAAAGAGCCACAGTAACACAACAGCAGCCCCCAGTCAGATCCCCGCCCCCAAAGTCTCCCACACACTAGCAGCATCTAACCCTCCATCCCTGCACCTCCTGCCCGCCGCGATCAGCTGTTTTGTGGTGTGCAGGAGGCCGGGGGGGGGGGCGGAGGGCTGAGGAGGAGAAAGGGCACAGCAGACTCAGGGGAAGGAATGGAGGCCTTGGGGGAAGGAGTGGAGTGGGGCTTGGGCCTGGGGCAGAGTCAGGGGTTGAGCAGTGAGCACCCTTTAGCACATTGCGCCTGTAGCTCCAGCCCCGGAGTTGGTGCCTATGCAAGGAGCTGCATATTAACCTCTGAAGAGCCGCATGTGGCTCTGGAGCCACAGGTTGGCCACCCCTGGTATACCATGTGTATGTATCATTCTATCTGCATATGGCCCACCAGGGTATGTAGCATGCATGCTACAATGTTGAGGCAAGGCACAAAGTGGCAAATAGCAGCTAGGATTTTCACTTTCATTCTGAATTTCATTGTTTTTGTAACATTGCAGTAATTTAAGAGTTTAACATTACATGACTGATTTTTCTGGACATTAATTTAAATTTGTCAAGGCCTAAATTCAAGAAGATTAAAGGCTCCTGAAACAGGTGCAAAAAATACTTCAAAAACAGCATTAAAATGCATTGATGTTCTGGTTGACAACAGCTCCATTTACAACCCTGCACACATATTATTCCTGACAGGAGCAGTATCAGTCTGAGATTGGGGCAGGGGTGAAAGAATGCCAGCACGGGCTGGTACGGTGTATCAGTAAAAAGTGGCCACAGGTACTGGCCCATACACAGCTAACTTTAAAGCGGTGCCGCTTTAAAGTGTTTAATGTTACTTTCTCCCCTGGATGGGGGACTAGTTATTGGTGGACAAAGGGGTGTATTCCCATACACACGTCTCAGACTTAAGTCATCCTTCAATTCCCAGCTTACAGCGTATGCCATGGTGGTGTCTGCAAAGTGGCCAAACCCTGGGTTTTAGTTGGAGCCAGAAGAGGAGAGCACAACTATTGCCCTGCCCATCTGCTGCTTGGCATGTGTTTGTGGAGGGCATCTTTGTGTACAGGCTGCCAGAATTTAGCCTCAGACATTTGGTTGAATGCAATCAATCCTGTTTTAGAATTAATCTTATCAGCACAGCCTTTTTATACCTCACTTATGTTCCCCCACAATTGTGAGCAGTACTGGAGTGAAAGATTGGCATAGGTCTGTTGGAAATCAACAAGAGAGCATGCAAACTTTAATGCTACTGTGTCTCAATGTCTCATGTGTTAGGTCTTTAACTTATGGGGCAGAAAATATAAAGAATAAATCACTAGCACTCTGACAGTGATCAATAAATAACAAATAATAACTAATAAAGCCCTGAACCTTTCACATTCACTCCCTGAAGCTACTGTTTTGCCATTGTAGAAGATGAGCAATTAATAACATTGGGCCAGATCATTCCCTTTTGTAGGAAAACTCACAGGCAGAGCCTTCTGGGGGGATAGTCTATTCTCTCTTTTATGATCCTGGAAGAAGAAAAGGGCTAGACACCCCACTCCCCCAAACACTGTGAGTCTTGGGACATCTGCCTGAGGCACAGTGTCTTCTGTGTGGTTTCTGCTCCAGCTTCAGGGATCCTTGCTCACCCTCCAATTCCCTTCCAGTGTGGCATCAGAGGAATCAGGTTGTCAGGGAATCTTGATGAGCGTGGTAGTAAAGGAAGTGTCCTAACCTGAAGGAGCACACATACAGTCTAGGGCTGTATTAACTTTCGCCTGGATGGAATATGTGCCCTCTTCCCTCAAATCCTTTCCCTTCCCTGGACCCACAAAGGTAAGGAGGTTGGTACTACAGAGTGGCTGATCCCTCCTTTCTGCAAGCAATTTCTGGAGAGATGATTCCTTCCACCCATCTCCACCTTCTCCATTATTTTCATCAGTTTTAGAAGAGGGACCACCCCCTCTCCCTTAAACCTTCCATGCAGCTGGCAGTTCTCAAGTAAAAAATTTACTTACAGCTCAAATAATACTGTTCATCTGCTCATCCTAAAGGACTGTACAAAGATGAGCAAATAGTAGCCCAATTTTGGTAGGTGGGGCTGCAAGGGATATTAAGTGACTTGTCCGAGGCTAAACAGTGAGTCAGTGGCAGAGCTAGGAATAGAACCCAGGTCTCCGGGCACCCAGTCCCATGTCCTATATACTGCAACTGTGTTATATACAGCCTTCAGATAGTGATGTTTGCGTATCTGGACTGAGGGTTTCACTGAAATTGCTACTGAGTGTAGCTTTTCTTCTTGGTCCTTGTCATTCTTGTTCTGGTTCTGTTAGTACAGTACAGAAGTACCTGGAAATAAACTATTCCTCTCAGTGAAACATCATTTTGATTATTACTGACATTGCTGCTCATTAAAATACATAAGTAAAACACAGACTTTCTGTAGGCTCTGAAAGCTATTTCATGTTACTTGAAGGGGAATACAAATGAATAGGGACTGTATCATTTTAGTTAAAAGAGGGAAATGTTCTAAAAACTGGAATCTGGACTCTAGATCAGTGAGCAATTGAGGTTTGTAGTTTATTTCTTTTCTGTCTCTTTCTCGTTTTTCATACCTATCCAATAGCTGACTATTAAGCTGCATATTCATGGGGAATGAAGAAAGTGCATGTAGTTTACTTTATATCTGTTCTGCAATTAAAGATACACTGCTAAGTTAAGATGAAATAAGATCTAATAAATGTAAACAATACATTTTGCCTTTCTGGGACTATTATGTCTTTACACTGACTGATCAGATCTGTAGGTAAATAATGACTTTTAAAAAAAATCCTTTATCTATGTTTACTGTTACCATATCAGTGTATTTTAATGGCTATCTTCCAGCTCTCCAGCTGTTTAATCCATTTCTTTTTCCATTGTATTGCAGTTAAAAAAAATGACCTGCTGCTGTTTAAATAATGTAATTTAATGATTTCACATTTTCAGCCACACAAGGCTTTCTTTCAGCTCTGAAGCCTTTCACTAATGATTTGGGGAGATAGTTTGTTCTTGTTTCTTCCAGAACCTGGGACTGAGAAACTCAGACTTACAAATAAATTATTGGCACCCACTTTAGAAACATTACAATTTGCAGTGAAAATAAAACAGATAAGATTCGGTGTTATGGGGCCAGAATTTCCAACTTGTTGATTCCTCTTGGCAGCAGATTGAGAGGTTCAAGTATTATTCAGCCTCCAAAACTGTAAAGGACTCTGCAACATTGTTGCATTAAACCTGACATAATATATAGTTAAGAGAGGTGCACTGGACCAGAGGTTCCCAAAGTGTTGTCTGTGGACCACTGGTGGTCTGTGAAACACATGCTGAAAATTCAGAGAGAGCTGGCTGGCGCCAGGATGCTCCTTCTCATTTCCAGCTGCTATATTGGACAACTAAAATGCATTAATTATTTTCCATCAAAGCAATTGCTATAGGTGCCACAAGGTTGTAAAGGGAAGGTGAATGAGAGAGGAAGTAAGATTCTTAGCAATTCCTGGGCATTGCTAAGCATCCCCAATTCCCAATGAATTCAACCAAAGTTGAGGGCACTCAGCAGCACCCTAGAGAACACTCCTCAACAGACCTGAGGACAAGAGAACAATAAAACTATCAGGTGTTCATTGCCACAAAAAAGCAAATGCTGTAATGTGGTATCTAAGGCAGATGGACAGGTATATCAGAGAGGGCATCTCCAAGCAGAATAGTTAATCCACAGGCAGAGTGTTCCTGAGCTCTGAGGCACTAAGAAAAAGCTATTACTAGATTGGAGAGACAAAAATGTTTAGAAAAACCTGACCAGAGAACAGAATTTCATGGAACTGAATTTGGACAGCCTAGAGACAAGTCTGCTCAGAAATGGAGGGATGAAGATCGAGGTGAACCAGCTACGGGTTAATTGAAAAGATGGCAGCTGAGAAGGCTGTTCATATTAGCCAACATAAGGATGGACTAAAATTAAAGATGAAAAAACTTGGCCTAAATAGTAGAGAACACTTCCTCTGCTTGTCTATCATCTGCCCCCTCTTTCCTCTTCCCACAGTCTCACCACTGTTGGTGTGTCAAACTTCTCTTCTGTGCTTCAGTTCCCCATCTGTGAAATGGGGATAATAGCACGGCCCTACCTCACTGGGGTGTGGTAATGATACATACATTCCTGTTGTGAAGCGCTATGATAATGGGGACCATATATGTATATAGATAAATAAAAGTTTTCAACACTGCTGTACTTATTGATACCACTAAAGTCACACAATTTTGTTGCTGCTAGGGAAAGTTAGCCAGGAGAAAATGGTTAAGGATGAGCATTTTAACTGAATCTGTGCTCTGTCCCTTACTCTCTTTTTAAACTATTTTAGTCAAGGTTTTGGAGGAAAGTTTTACATCTTATCAGGTCAGTGCTTTCAAAACCTATGTTTAAAAGTGATCTCAGTGTATATACTCATTGGTTGAAACCACCAAGACTGAACTCAAGTGCATTGGTTGTAGCTCTTAGGCCATACCATCCAATTTAGCAAAGCACAATGAATTAGTGACGTAAGAGTTCCATGAGCTTATGTTTATTTATAATACTATATACACAGAAATCATAAGCTGGTACACTCTTTAGTGGAGGGATACATTTTTATAATGCCTGTTTCCTCATTAATATTTTATCATCTACCTACACTAAAAGGCCTCTTCCCTTTACTTTGTTATCTCTGCTTTCACCCAGTCCTGTTCCTGCATTATTTTTTTAATCTTCAATTCCCTACTTTACATGCACTTTCAAATTTTAAACAAGCAAAATTTGTGCATTAGTGTGTCCTTTTCATCTATGATTTATGAATGACAGGTTCCTCAGTGCAGCTTAATGGTATGAGAGAGACATTGTTTTAAACATTAAAGTGAAAACCATTTACAACTATGATAAGAGAGGTCTGTTGACATTAAACTTTAAAACACACACAAGGTAAAGGCAAGTAGTTGCACCAACAGGTGAGAGTACCAGGCATACAGTTTTGTTCATTAACTGTCTCTTCTCTTCTCGGTTTCACAACCTGTAGACATTGGTGCTTCAAACAATCCATCAAGTCATCAGCAGCAACTGAAGTTTAATCGCCTAAAAAGTACTTAGAGTGCTGTGTAGAGCATTCACTTAATAGAACTCCCATTTTGTCTTTGGAAAACTTTTTCCAGCATTTAGGTCAGGAAAGAAAAATGGGGGCGGGAGTTAAAACTATATTTGATTCTTCACTCATACCCTCCATCGCTTGCATACAGGATGTGTCCCTCCCCATTAAAACTACTCTTGCAATTTCATTATGAGTTTTTTTGCTAACACTTTGCCTGTTGTACATTGTGCAACTCAACTCATGAGCAAACTCCTTCTAAGAAGCAATAAACACCATTGAGAATAATAAGTAAATTCCTTTATACTTAATATTAGATAAACTCCTTGACTGCGGCAGTGTTATTGTTAAGATACATTAATGCGCCAGGAGTGAACATACGGAACAACAACAGTTAAGTTTTACTTCGCAGTGCTGGGATTTCAGTCTGATTTAAGATAATAAACACAATGGGGCAGAGAGACTTAGGTCCAGATTCTCTGTTAAGGCGAACACAGTACAGCTCAGGACATGGGGGCAGGGGAATGCACAGGTGAACTTTGTACTCCGAGTCAGGTATGGTGTCTATTCTAAATTTAAACAGCATTCAATGGCCACAAGGGGCTGAAATGTCAGCCAGGGACCAGGGTGGAGTAGTGGTCACACCCCCTATACTGCCAGCAGAGATTAGGAGCCACTTCACCATCTCTGTGTCACCAGATGATATCATTAGTGCCACTTTGTGCTCCTACGATGTAGCATAGCCCCAACTGATTGCACCGCACTTGAGAATATGGACATTGGTCTTTAAATTCTTCCTTTACTCTTCCCTAATCTCTCAGCTAAAACTCAGCATTGGCCAATCTTATTCGAGTTCACAATGCTATTTTAAAATTTTAAGTGAACAGTGAATTAAAGCCATCAACCAGTATGATAGAGCAGACCGGTTAGCTATTTCCAGGATCTCATAGTACTGGCCTGTGGAACGAGAGAGAAAAATACTGACACAAAATGTTTATGAAAAATGCAGTATAGATTTGGTAACCTTTCGGGATATTTTTAGTATTTCAAAATAATTAAGGTTTTGAATTTTCAATAACGATTTGGCATCATGAATAACCTTTTTTGTGGACAAATGGATCTACCTGTGAACATACTGATTGATGAGGTTTACCTTGTAGATTTTGCAATGGCAAAGTCATAATGCCTCCTGCTGCAGCTGCTGCTACCAGCCCTTGGATGTTGGTGAGATTAGCTGTAGGCAGAGTTAGGACCAGTCCTTGTTGACCACCCAGTTGTCCAGCCATGTTGAAGGGAATAAGGATAGGTTGATTTAGGGCTGGAGTGCCTCCTGGCATCACCCCCGCTACCGCTGAGGCTAACTGTTGAGCTGTCAGTAATGGCTGTAATGAAACATATACAGTAAGCATATTTTACTGTACACCTGAATAAGAAATAGCACTGCTATCACTGTACATGTGCCTGGGATCACCTGTAGTATTACAGTTCGTACATGCGATTACAATGCACCGTTTCTAATGCAATAACATACACTTCCTCCAACACAAAAAGCCTTGAAGATCCTGAAGACTGAAGCTGGAAACCCTGGTAATCATATCCAACCCACTGATCTCTGAAATCAGAGCTTGACTTAAGTTGCATCAACTTTGTAAAGAATTTACTGTACGTGCCCCGGAGATGGTTTCTGAATTCCTGAAGGCCAAATTCACCCAAATCTACAAGTATTTAAACTCAAACTTTCCCAGAGCTAAAGTTGCAAAATTAATAATTTCCAGGAGCTATGTGATGCAAGGGATGTTCAAAGACTGCACTATAAAGTAGGCTGGAACATCAAGCATCTGCTTGCCTTCCCAGGGCAATTGACTGAATGCAGATATCCCTATACAAAGTGACACAGAAAATCAAACACTTTGTAACTGTTCAGAAGAACAGTATAACACCCAGACCTTACTGCAAAAAACATTTGGCTTTATAAAATAATGAATGTATTTCTTTATTAATGCAGGAGCTGTGTGTGACTATAGGATTGTGAAATCCAATAAGCTAAACTTGCATTAAAATTGCATTAACTTTTTTTTTATATTAAATCATGACCTGTGTTTCCAAAGTAACTGATGTAAGGTTCAAATAACTTAATTTTATAAACACACAAACCATTTACATTTTACTCTTTGGAAAAACATACAGAAACAAACCTCATCTGTTTGTTTTTAAAGCAAGACCACATACAGAATTTTTTTTTTATATGTGTCACTTCCACATCTTCTCTGTACATGTTTGTGTAATAAAACTTCAGCCAAACGATTTATCACCATATTTTCTATATTTATATAGTTACGTAATTTTCATTCATTGTTAATTACTTTAATCAAACTGCAATTTTAATTAGGCTAAATGAAAGGTACTGACCTGGGGCCCAACAGAGAATGCTGGGTGGGACTGACTGAGCTGATGCTGATCAGCTGTGCTTGTATCAGACAGCACTGGGTTTCCTCTGGCCCCTAGAATTCAAAGAGAAGCTCTACATTAATATCTAGCCCAGGGACCAGCATATTACATTTTACTGTGATGTCACATAACATCAAGCTAAAAATGATATGCTAAAGTGGTTTATCAATAACGCAAGCACTCAAATCACTTATCAGCTGCATAAATTATGCTAACATTCATTCAGGCCAGACAGCTCATTCAGGGAGATACTGAAATCTGACAGCAGTGAAACTGAAGCTATCATCAACTCAGCTAATGTGGATTGCATTATACATCAATTTACACACAGTACATGAATACTCTGTGTGCATGGCAACTGCATTTTTTATGCTTAGGTGAGCAACAGCTATTCTAATTTCTCAAAGCAAAAATTATCTGGGACACAATCAAGTCACATCTACTTTATATCTTAATAAAGCCTCTTTTTTCTTCTTCTTTTTTTGGGGGGGGGAGGGACACATACTGAGGGCAGAGAAACCTGTACCACTCATGATAAAAGGCATTACAAAAACTGAGCGCAAACATGCTTCTAATCGGCACTTTCTTCTTGTTCTCTAATTATATATGGTAAAGCAGAGCTTGTCATAACCAAGGTGTTTTGGTGCTAATTGAGACAATCAAAAACCAGCACTATGTGCTTGAATCAAACATGCTGAGCACAGAACACCTTCCAATGTAGCTCTAGCTGGATTTTACTGAAGATCACTGAAGAGATTAGAAAAACACCAAACAAACCCTAATAACTGTAACACATGGTCAACAATAGGCTTTCAAACTTAAGGTTCACTCCTGCAGTCCTGACTAGGGCAGAACTCACACTGACACACAACTTCTTCAAGGAGGACTGCAGGATCAGGCCCACTTTTTGTTTCTGTATCTGAAGGATTTGGCAGCAAGTATGAAAAGCAGCAGCCGGAGCACTGTAGTTTTAAACGAAGAAAATTCCTGGATACAATTTTAGGATTTCTGGTCAGTACAGCAGCTTTTGTTCTGTTAGTTTTTTTCTGATGGATGGTTGAAATCCAATTCTAAGTAAACCTTAACAAGATCCCCTTTTCCAATGTTTGTCCTATGAATAGCAAGTACAAGGCAATTCAGAACCAGTTTATTGGCATGTCATGGTCTGTGACGGAAAAAAAGGATATGATTCTGTCATACTTATAAACTTTAAAGAAGGTATTATCAGCTCATTTAAAACAAATTCCTCTATATAGTCTCCAAGGGGACAGACTTATAAATAATGGAAATGTGAAAAAAATACTTCATCACATTAAGGCACAAATAAAATTGACTGCTACATACTATTCAATTGACTTCTATCTCTACTGCAATGTGTCAATCACAACAGCATTTTATAATGGGATTAGGCAATAAATGTGCAGAGAAATTATGCAGAAATCTGATTAATTTGTAATATTTTTGTGTGTGCACAGAAAGTCAGAAATGGACATTCCTTTGGGAATACTTACAAGCATTCTCTTGAAATTTCTAAATTGATTTGGAACCAACCAATAAAAACACACAGACTTTTTGACATTTTATAAAGTGAAGTCTGTCAAAATAGGTTTGGCATTTTAATGACCACTGTCATTTAATAACTAGGGTAAGGTGACCTATTATAATTGGTCAAGACTCCAACAACTGCCTAATAACATGCATGAAGAGATTTAGGCATAGGGTGACCAGATTTCCTAATTTTATAGGGACAGCTCCAGTATTTGGGGCTTTTTTTTAATATGGGCTCCTATTACCCCCACCCCCGTACCAAGTTTTCACACTTGCTACCTGGTCGCCCTATTTAGGTACTATATTTTTTGTGTGTGATTTATTATCTGCAGTGCTTGGAAAGCATGGAATTTAACTGGATGTGCACAATACTGTGAAAATGTACACAATCTGAGTTTTTATATGCATAACAATGTCCTCACTCAGGCAAAACTCAAACTGCCTTCAACATGACTCCTGCTTCTACAGGGACTGCAGGATCAGATCCATTATGAATAAACCCCACTTTGCCTAAGCTTATTTCCACATATCAGCATGTTCTTTATTTATCTTCATATGACAGCTGTATGCAAGGAACGATATTACATTAAAGACGCAGGTCCCATGATCCTGACTAGCCCACCACTGAGGTCAAATTAAATATCTGTTTTTGTTTGCCTGCTTGAAGAAGTTAGAGCTTTGTCTTGGACTATGATATTACTGAAACAAGTTCCTAATATTGTATCCTGTCACAGAATTTGCCTGGAAAGGCTTCAGAGAAAGTACAAAGCAACAACCAAATATCTATTAGTACATGATCCTATTTTAATTAATTAAGGGCCTGATCAGACAGCACTTACTCTCATGAATGTTCCCAATGAAGTGAGTCTGGTTTTAATAGGTTTTTTATTTAGTGAACACTATTTTCTGTTACGTATACTGTATGTAACTTGCAATATTTAATCCTGTGAGAAGCAGTTTGTACAAAAGGTATCAGACAAAATCAGACAATAAAACCAGAGTACTATTAAATTATAATTATGTCGTTTTCTTATTGCATTGCACTAATTGCAATCAAATAGGATTTCATTCATTTTAGATTGCTGTTTATTCAAGACACTGCATCTGTTTTTATTCCAGTGCATGAATGTTGTGCCTGCTTCTTCCAGCTCACTTTCTACACAGTTTAGAAGTCTCATTGAAATGGCATACAATTTCAGTGTATGAATGAGGTCTTAGTCTCCATATGAAATTATGCATGCTGTCTTTTCAGGATCAAAAAGGCATGTTTCCCCTCATGCCCACATTTATTTTTCTCATAAACACGTAGTGTACTTAGTTGTATAGGCCCGTCTCCTAATCTATCTGCTACAGCAGCCACTCAAGTTTTCTTTCAAAATCAGGCTCAAGTTTTCTTTCAAAATCAGGAGGGAAATCTGCAGCTTGTTGGCTGAGCAGTGAGTAAATGTGACAGAGCAAGAATTTCTGGGTGATTGGAGGTTCCACTGCATCACTCAAGCAAACAGAAGTTGTTCTCTGCCACCTATTATCTTCAGTGATAAGCCCAGGCATAGACATCCAGGAAGGCAAAATACAGCCACAAAACGTTTGTAGAACGCTATGATTCATTCCTTCCCTACAATATTATTTCTCTGAATTAGCAGGGCAGATTCTGCCATGCTAGAAGAATTCAGCTAACAAAACCAAGTACTGAGAGTACCTCATGTTATATTTACTGTTTGTGATTCACAGAATCATAGATGATGGACCGGAAAGCCATGGTAGGTTATTATCTAGCAGCAAGATTTCTAGCCTTTTCTTCCACACAAGCTCTGGATTGTCCTCTCCTCTCTGTTTTAATTCAGTGGCTCTTAAACCATTTATTGTTGCTGGCTTGTGACCTCCCTAGGCAAATGGGACCTTGGCTATTTTAAAAAGATTTGCCAAAGTGTTATTTTTCCAATGTCTGGATTCATGCCACTACCTCTTGTTAGATCAACTTCAACAACTGTACAGTCCTTTCACAAGGATATCACTGCCCTTTACAGACATGAATTCATTAAGCCTCGGAACACCTCTCTGACTATAAGGCAGTATAACAACAGAAAGGGACTATAACAGAAATGGTTAGCAGTGTGAGATCAGCTCTGGCTGGTGTTTGCAGGGTACCCTGCACATATTAAGTGACCGGCTACTAAGCGGGAGCTACTATTTCTCCCCATATGCAGGCGCACCAGGCTCTCTGCCCCTATAGAAAAAGATCTTGTGAATGGGCAGGCCTTCTAGCCAACTCTGATATTGGGATGAAAGTAATGGCATGAGTGCTCTGGACTTAAATCCTTCTCACATGAGGGAGGCCATGTAGCCTAGTGGATAAAGCATCAGCCTATGAGTTAGGGGCCTGGATTCTTTTCCGGCCTCTGCCACTAGGTGAGTTTTGGCAAGACACGTTACAGTCCCGTGCCTCAGTTTCTCCATCTGTAAAATTGAGATGATGATACAGATCTCCTTTATAAAGCGCTTTGAGATCTACTGCTGGAAAGTATTAGATAAGAGCTAGGTATTATTCTCATCTTAGACTTGTAGGGAGGGTGACTGATCACCTTGTCCAATGTCATTAGGGGTGATTTGTCTCCTACCTGGTACATGAAAGCTGTGGCATTTGGGTTGAGGGAGAGTAGAGATGGTGGGTGGGGTGGTCCATTTTGAACATAGAAACAATCTTGTGCACAGGAGGGGAGCTGGAGCACAGGTTTACTAGCGGAGCTGCTCTCACAGGCAGGCTCAGACAGCATGCTCAATAATACCATACTAACAGTCTGGGGAGCTGCTGCCAGGACACAAGCACCAACCTAGATACAGTTTTAATAATTAATAAATGTTATTATTAATACCAAATTAATTATTAAAGCAGCCCCTCACCTGTCAAGGTGTTTGGAGAGCATGACCAAAAAAACCAAATGAAACTATTATGAAAACATAATGTAAAACAACCCTCTTAAAATACCAAATAAAACACAGAGGCAGTAAAGAAGAGGAAAAAGATGGAAGGGAAAGGGAATTAGTCGGGTGCTAAGTGTGGTTTTAATAAGAGGGATGTTTTTATGGTTAAAGGCACTGGAATGGTGGTCTGGTTTCAATTTCTGATTCAGTCATGGATTTCCATATGACTATGTGGAAATTCAGTTCTTTTCTCCATCTGTCCTGCCTATTTAGACTGTAATAACTTCAGGACCATCTCTTACTACATGTCTGTCCAACAGCTACGGGTCATGATGTCAGTTGCGGGGTCTGAGCGATACTAAATACTTCTATTGCTACTAATAAAATGCTTTTGAAATAAAAACTTGTTCAACTGTTTTTAAAAAGTGAGGAGAGACGAACCAAGATAGATGTCAATGGGGACCGAGTTCCACAATCAGACTAGCAAAGGCCTGCTAACCATAGGTGAGATGATGGTGATGAAATCAGCATCAGTTCTAGCCAGGTCTTAGACTGTTTATCACATTTAGGTGCTTCTGTGCCCCCCATACCATAGCATGGAGCATCTCAGAGTCTTATAATGTATTTATCCCCACAGCACCCCTGTGACGTAGGAAAGTGTTGCCATTCTCATGCACAGATGGGGAACTGAGGCAGAGTAAGGCTAAGTCACTGACCTATTGCAAAGCAAAGAATCCAGATCCAACAAGTCTCAGACTAGCAGCCTAACCACTGGACAACCCTTCCCTTCTACTGAACCATCTTTCCTGAAAACTTTGGTTTTGTTGATTTTTCAAAGCCTAACTTTTATAATTCAACTAACTACAATAATAAAGTTTTGCACTAACAGAGCCAAATAGATTCTGAAAATAAAAGTTATTTTACCTTACCATAGCAGTAAGGCAGCTACATGTGAATATAATGTAAATAAAGAAACTAGCATTTCAAGCAATTATACATATTAAAATGCTTAGTTCCAACCACTGTTCCCTCTAAGCTGTGCGCGTGTGCACACAGATCCTAAACCCCATACACATGGCGAAACACCGCACACACAAAAAATGAAATACTACATCGGAGCCAGGCCAAAATATCATTTAAAGGCAACTTTTGACATTGTTCGCATTTTACTCGCTTGGGAACATTTGCCTCATGGCACACAAATTTGAACTCTGCTTCAAAAATTTGCACAGAAGAAATTTTTTGCACACACAGCCTGTCAAAAATTCGAGGAAACATTGGTTCCAACCCTACCTTGCTATCCACATAATTAATTTTAAATGTTCTCACAGTCAATGTGATTTACAATCGGAAGGTAAGAGCAGGGTTGTTTCTTCTTCACCATTCTGTTTTGCCTTACAAAAATGTATTAGAAATACTTGATGTGATATATTTAAATGTCCAAAGTTAATAAACTGCAGTACTGACTCCATTGAGATTCAGTCTACTCATGTATAAAATACGATTTTACAAACCTTACTATGAAAACAAAAATATAATCTATGCTTATGCATGGTACTACAAGAATATTTCATTATTTTAAGTCTATATCTATAAAAGCATATGCCCATTGTCCAAGCCAATAGACTTTAGATCTAAAACAATATGATCAATAGAAATAGAAAAACCTCTAAATCTAGTATTGCCAACAAGTAGCAGCAGAAACAGACAACATGCAAAGTAAAACACAGTCCTACGAGGTGTTGAAAGTGGAGTTTCCCCAACTCTGCTTGACTTCAGTGGACGTTGAGGGAACTCAGCACCTGCGGAGATGGAGCCATAATTTGTAAGCTCATTGGGGCAGGGGCTCTTTTTCAGGAGAGGCAGAATTGGGGAGGGAAGGCAGGGGAGCTAGCCCCTGCAATGGAAATGCTGTGGGAACTCTGCTCCCAGGTAAACTCATGCAAACATGGGGGAAGTGGAGGGGGGATGGCAGAAGGAGGAGTGGACCCTGAGGGGCTGAAGCAGCTGCTCTGGGACTCAAGATCAGGTTGGAGAGTAGGGAATGGGACCTAGAAGGAATAGGGGGCAGGTAGAAGTCCCAGGACTCTCCTTCCCAGCCTGAAGCTGGCACCCTGCAGCCAAGTCTCAGGACCTCTCTTCAATTCCCTATCCACATCTCCACCACCCCATTCACAGGGAGCTTTTGCCCCTCCCCTCCGGTCTTTTATTCTGTTTGTAAAGCACCTAATACCGAGGGGTCCTGATCAATGACTAGGGCTCCTAGGTCTACAGTAATACAAACAAACAATAATAATAATAAAACCAAAATCTACCATACTGTAGCCTGATCCAGCAGACTTCACTCACACAAAACTTCATTGTCATGAGAAAGGTCAGCAGAATCAAGCTTGTCAAAAGGAAAAAAACCTCAGCATCCCCAACCAATTAATCAACCTATGTTTAGAACCCCAGCCTATAAGTGTTGAGCATCCTCAACTTCCACTGCCTCAGCACCTCACAGGATTGGGCCCATAGGCTGGTGGCTCTTCCAAATCCAAATCACCTCAGTGTAAAGCCTCAGTAAAGAGATGGCTATGTATGGTGCACAGGGCATTTATATGTCATTGGTATGATTCTAATAGTCACAATATTTGCAGCAGAGAAAGTTGAGGTCTTCTGCTGATCTGCACTGAGGTGCTGATAAATTCATTCAAAGGGCCTAGTCTTCCTCTCTCACACCAATTTTACACTGGTGTAACTCCTGACTTTCACTGGTAAAAATTTCACTCAGGCCAAGAAATTAAATTATTATAATGCATCACTCACAGAAGGTTACATGCTCACACCTGGAATGCTTCTATTTAATTTAGGGGCCAGAAACTGTATTCCTACAATGCCTGTTATAAAATTGACCAAGAGCAGGCATGAAACTGACTCAGCACATGGGCTGGCCCACATCAAAGGTTCTTTCATGCCCATGATTCCATAGTACTTGCTCTGGAATTCACCACTTGCTGCAAAATTGGGCTCCAGATTCTGAGCTTTCATATAGAAAAATATTTCTACCCCTACCAAGAACCTGTAAAAATACAAGCCAATTGAGTCCTTGTAGTGTTGCTTCCTGAGTCTGCAGACAACTTGAAACAATAGCTTTGAGGGGTGCAAATTGCCCAATTCATATCAATGGCTTGTTAACTATGAAACCTAAAATGACATTTAAATGTCAATACTATTAACAGTTTCAATGCTGATCACTTTAATAGAACATCCAGCTAAGGTGTTCATTGAATAATTCCTAATTGCTCCCCGCACCTCACCAGTCACCAAAAGTCCAATACCCCCTTTCCCAGTTTACCCCTGAAAACATCTATGATGCATTTAGGCACTGTCAACACAAATGTCTCTGGCATCTCCAAAACTGAAAATACGAGAGCAAAAAATAAATTGTATATAATATCCAAATAAACACCTCGGGGCTGATGTGCTCATTTTATCATTAAATTTCGTATTTAATTTATTAAACCCCTACATCTTAAAATGTAAATAGAGCTGTTGCATAATTTGCAGACTGCCACAGATTCCAAATCCAGCTTGCCTTTGACTATGCAGGGATCTTTGTTTCATCCTCTTGTTCTTCGTGGGAAACATCATGGTCTCCAAAAGGCTCCAGTTCAGCAAGGCACTAAAGCATATGCCTGATTTGGAATGTGCGAGTAAACCCACGGAAATCGACGGGACTAGTCACACGCTTGGCACATGTTTATGCACTTTGCTGAATCAGGCCTACAACACTGCGAGGTACATGACTTGTAATAATGCATATTAGTTTATGAAAGTGATTCACATCACAGATAATATCTCACAGGGTATGGTCTACACTGGAATCTAAGCCCAGGGTTAGTAGAACTCAAGTTAGCAGATCCTGGATTTGTTAACCTAGGGCTTGAGTATCTACACTCATTTGTAACTCTGGATTAAGAACTGTTGAACCCATGTGTCCCAACCTAGGGCTCCAGCGTCTACATGACATTATGTGGGACAGAGTCCAACAACCTATATCCCACACTACCTAGTGCCTTTCCAAAATGTGGCCACTCTAGCCCTTTATTCATGGCGCAGTGTGGGAAACTTGACTGTTCACTATACTGACAAAGGAAGTTGGCCCATGGGGTTGTGGAATACTTTGGTGGACTCTCAGAGCATGAGTCCATTGGGGCTGTGTCTTCTTCCCCCTCTTCTTTTTCCTCTTTCTTCCTCCTCCAACCCTTTCCTTCCCTCCCCTTTCTTTCTCTAACTGAAATAATTTATTAAAATAAACATATGTTTTATTGTTAGACCTTATATCAATTATTTTTGCATTTGACATGCTTCACATGAGAAAAGCAGCATTGCTACTGCAGACAAGGGAAAGGGATATAATTGCAAAAGCATGTTCTTTATTCAAAATGGGCTCATTTCTCTTTTTTCACCCTGTAACTACAGTGCATAAATATCCCCTGTTAATGGTACATGCATTTTTTATTAATTGGACCCTTCATATTGAGTGTTGTGGTTTCTTCTCTGCTGTATGCATTAGCACAAAGATAATCACATTAAGGTCATAAAGATCCTATCAGTTTTCCCTGAATTCATACAACATTTCATACCCACTGCTTGCTGTTAGTGCTGGTGAATGCAGTGATGATAAAGGTTACTTATTAGAAGATGGACGGTTGAATCCATTATTATTTCATGTTGGGAAGCTGATCCCTAGCTAAGCAGGGCAGAAGGCTTCTTTAAATTAAAATTCCTTTTCTTTCAATTCCTGCAAGCTTACTAAATGCCAAAGAGAGCACATCTATTTGGAGCAACTGCTACTGTTTTTTTTTTAATTGGCATCTACCATTTCCTTATGATGTTTATGGCATTTATACACGTGTATTTACTTGGTCTACAGGACAGAAGCACTCCTCCCCCTGTAACAAGCTTCCCAACCATCCCCAGTCCTTAACTCTAGCCCTCCCAAACACAATTGACTATATGATGGCATTGGACATTATACAGATTTTCACTGCCATTTGTCTGGGAGGACCTGTACAATTCACTCACTATTGGTTTAGCTACCGGCATCAGACCGTTTTGATATACAACAATCAGTATACATAAACATTCGCATGGGGTGTGTGTGTCTGTGTACAAGAATATTTTACTGCCTCGCCTGATTTAGATGTTTTGTTTTCAAAAGTTCCGATGACTGATTCACTCCCAAAGGGGAGAGCCACAAGCCTCATTCAACCTAGCGAGTAAAATTCTGAACTCCAACATCCTGTTTGGAATTTTTAAAAAAAATTGTGTAGGGAGAAAAGATGTTGCAAAAATATAAAATAACTTGAGTGTCCTACCAATCCTGAGTGAATGTGTTAAGGGAGCTGCAGTGAGTGTGGTTCAGTCAGTAGAGAATCTCTGAATAAGAGATGCAACATACATTTAAATCCAATAAAAGCACCTGCATTTACAACTCCTACAGACCCACCTCTCAGCGGAAGCCATGCTAACTACAGCAATCAGCTCCAGTGTGCAAGATCTCTCTTATGCTAAACAAAGTTAAAGAGATACAGCATGGAACATCAGTTTAGGCATGCAGATGGAATACAAGCGGATAATATAATTTGATATTGGGCTGGGATTCCAGGACAGGGAACAGACAGCAATAATTCATGTTGTGTTTTCCATCACAAGTGACATGCTGTTTTGGAGGACAACAGCTCCATGCTCCCATTTTGGCACTCCCACAAATCCTGTGCGATACCTGAGGCAGAATGCTTCCCAGAATTCCCTCTGGGGAGTCACAAGCTCACTCCCCCCGCCCCGCCTGTGCTTTTCTACTCATCATTGAAGCTACCTAAAGGAACTCCCTTAAAAAAAGTTGTGATTTATTCAGGGTTGTAGTAAAGACTAGAGATGGCAAAAAGAGTTCTGAAATATGCTTGAAGTAGAAGTTAGAAGCTCTGGAAAATCTTCCTAAACCTTTACAAAGTTTTACTTTGGTTTGGGAGCAATTTTCTTTTCCTTTTGGAATTGCTGGACCCCACACATCCTCCAGACTATTCTAACCTGGGATCATGGTCACATGATGGTGGCTTATGAAACTGCAGCTCTCATTGCTGAGTCCACTCATCTGGTCTCATCCCTGCATTGTTTTTGACAATTTCTCCCTCTCTGCTATGACCTTTCTGGGGTTGCTCCATCAAGAGTCTCATTACAGGTTGTTCAGTTGTTCAGACTTTACTGAGACTCTTGAAAGCCCCAGAGATGCATACTGTAGGAGCCTAGCAGAGAGCCAGGGGAGCAGCAGCAGCTCTGTAGACATGAGACCATGCTCCCAGATCCACCTAAATTACAAGCTAAAAGGCTACATTAGAAATAGATGGCCACAAATGCACTACTGAAGATTCCTACCCACAAAATTCTAAACCCTCACTGCATCCAGAAATCTGGCTCACCTGTTTGATACCCATAACAAGATCTCATGATGTGTCACAGCAGGATGAGCCATTATTTCAAATGAAAGTGGTTGCAGTAACTATGAATGTTTCAAGTGCAGTAAGTATGAGTATCTCAAGATCTTGTAACTTTTGGCCTGAAACTAACTTGGGACTGTTTATTAGTGTCCCAAATCCATTGCAGCAATTATTTACAGTGGGATTTCAGGAGGAATTCCCAAATACTTCCAGTTTGTCTGCTTTTTAGGACCATTCGGTTGCAAGCTGGGTTCATTATCTAAGCTTGAGTCTGGTTGAGTTGAGGTTAAAAATGCAGCAAGAGTTGTTTATTCTCATTGTAAACCCAACAGTTAAACATACCAAAGGACCCAAAGAACAGTCTGCATGCTTGAAAAATCTGGGAAGGTATTTATTAGAGAGTTGCACTCGAAAGGCTTGTGCGGGAACTCAAAGTTGTGTTTCCTAATCATATGCTACTGATACACAAAAAAAGATGTGGGGGAATAAAGATGTGAAAGAAGCAAGTGTGTTACAAAAATCTCTGACATCATTCCTATAATTGGGCCTGATCTTGAGTCTTCTTCAGCCAATGGCAAAACTCCCACTAACTTCCATAGGTAAAGGATTGGTCCTGGAGGAAGGATTCAGGAACGGGGAACATTGTATAGGGTTAAAAAGCTTTGCAGATAGCAGGCATCCCCCAACAGTCATAATGCATGAAATGTGTGGTATCACAGTGAAAAATCCCCTGGTTAGTAACACCTTGTCATGGCAAGACCTCTCTGTAACATGTTGTGCAGGCAGGAAATAAGCAAAAAAAGATGCACAATTTAGCCTTGCCAAAATACCAAGTGACAGACAACTTTCTTCAAAGAGTGAGAGAGGGCACCATGATATTTACTAATGAGATTAAATGCTATGGAATATATAAATTGATCTACGGTTTCAAATCCATGAAAATGCCTGAGATCAGATTTTTACAAATCAGATTTTTATATCCCTTTTTATATATTACTGGTCTGTTTATTTTTTCAGCATTACAGTAATTGAAAAATATCTACTGGTAAAAGATGCTATTAATTTAAGTGCATTCATAGTGTGTTATGTCACTAATAGACTTAGGTAACATTATTCTTTTATCCTTTTTACAAAGCATTATTTTATTGTCCTCTCATTTCTAAGATTTTAGTTCCACTTAAAGTCAAGTGGAGTGAGGGCTTCATGGTATTCTATTATATTATTGTCCTGTCATTATTTTAACTCCATTACACAGCAACACAAAACCAGCATCAACTTCCATTTGTCATATTATTTATTTTGAGGATTATGTCAGATCTCAGACTGAGCATACATGCCTACTAAACATAATTTGGAGTTGGGCAAAAAAAATCATTACTTCCTTGTACACATAGGTTAGAAAATGTGGTTTCAAAGAAGATACTCTTTTTTTTATTCCGCATTTTGATAAGAACTGTATAATCTGAGCTCGGACCACATGTAATTTTTAGAAAAAAGCAAATCTATGTGCCTTATCCCTTTATTCACAGAAATTAAGGGGTCAGAGCCTCAGATATGCCAGAACACTGCTTGGCACACCTGAAATGGGGAGCAAAGGTGCTTTCCATCACCCTTCTGCCACCCTCTCTTACCCTCCCTGATCATAGGGTACATGGGAACTGATTTGGCATAGTTTTGAGTAGTCTCAAGATTTCTCTGAAGTTTTCCAGCTTGTAATAGCCAACCCTAAGAGAAGGATGGTTCAATGGTTAAGGTGCTGACCTCAGACTCAGGAAACGGAGGTTCAGTTCCCAACTCTACTAAAGACTTCCTGTGTGAGTTTAGGCAAGCCCCTTGGTCTCTCTGTGCCTCTGTAAAAGGGGGATAATAGCACTTTGCAAGTGTGTTGTGAGGATAAGTACTTCAAAGGTTGTGAGGGCCTCAGAATTTACAATAACAAGAGTCATAAAAGTATCTAAAACAGACAGATTACACTGGCAGGGATGGTCCAAATGCAGCATGCTCCAGCCACATCCCCCTCCTTCCCTAACACAGCTCCTATGCTAGCGGGTAAGGAGAGGTGACACAGAGTCTGCATACTCTCGACTTTAGGCCAGGTGGGGTTCCCCTGTGTTGAAGGAAGCCTCACCTTCCAACTTAGGACAACTTTATGTCCTCTTTGCATCATCAGCATGGCACAAAGGAGAATTAATGGGGCTGAGGATCTGGCCCTACATTTTTTATTTTATTTATTTGTTAAGTAACTTTACAATTTGGGGAAATGTAGTGCCTGGCCTGAATCCACGGAATGGTTGAAGTACAGGCAGCTACAAATGTGTGTCTCCCTGCCTTGTTCCCAACTCCCCACACTGCCACATCCTTGAAGCAGAGCCAAATTCTGCTCACCTACTCGTGATCAGGAGGCTAGATAGGATATTTCCATCCCAGTGCCTGTTTAATTCTCTCTCTCTAGCCTTGCTATGACAAAGGTGCCAGTCATTATGGTGTTTTTGCGGTTCATTTATAAAAGGCTACCACCAGTTAGAAAACTTTTGATTACTATCAACCTTTAGCCACTAACAAATCTTTCTGTTAATAGTCATCCAGTCTGCCAGTTACATTATAAGCTCAGTTAAGCATTTCTCCTTAGATACTAGAGAGATGCTATGGCAAACCGAAGATAAATAGGTAAATAGTAGCTCATCCAGTGAAAAGGAAAAGTTTAAATTTAAGCCAGACAAATTAAAAAATAAAAATTAGAAGCTACATCAGTTATAATCATGCTAAAGGTCTTTTCAATTAAAACAGTATTGAAAACAAGTGCTAGAAACCCCCCCCCCCATCGCTGCAACCTTTAATATACTGTGTACAATTAACACTCTTCTTGTAAATTCCCTCATACATAAGGTAAACTGTAGATTTTCAGTTTGGTTGTCATACCGAACATCTCTTGTACGTTTTAGTATATGTAGCAAGTAGCCCCTTTGTATTGTTATAATAGTTTGCTTTCATGTAATGCATTCTAATTACTTTTCTCTGAAGAGTATCTGTGGACATCACAACTCCCTAAATGGTAACAATGGATAAACATCTGCTTGAGAAATTCAGGTCTATTTTATTTATGAAGCTGCAATTCTCCTGTAAATAACCCAGTTGTTAAAATGATATGTATCTATGTAATTGAGTCTTCTGTACACAAATAAATAAGGCTTTATTGCAATGTCAGAAGTTAACAGGCCAGTCAATAAAATCAATACCTCACTTTTTCTTGCTTATATATCTAACTTTTCTCCACCTTTCCTATGTCCTCTGTTTGTTCTGGTTACATATTAACACTCTGAAGGATATATCGCTCTTATGGTATTGTTCAGTAAAGGGTGGCTGGCAAAAACATTTTAAGAAACACCATCTCAGCAATTTAACACTCTGCCTATTTGTTGTGTAATTTCACATATATATGTCTTATACAAGCGAGTAGGAGAGAAAATGTCTTGATCTTTGTAGCTGCGCACAATATATTTTTAATATGAATGACTATATGAAGTAAATTAGGTCCATATTGATACACTTAGCTAAAAGTGCTTCAGGCCTGTATTGCATTATTGTATAACTGCTGTCAAAACAGCATGGCTGGATTATAGCATTGTGCAGCTCATGCCTCTATGGGTAAAGCTGTGTCAGCATTTCCATTATAAACCCATTTTTACAAGTTTATATCTTGACTGTAAAATTTGCTTTGGGCTGAAACTTGGCAAACAAGGGGCCAGATTCTGTAGACCCTTACTCGAGTGTGTATTTCCATTTTTTTTAGCATTTAAGATTATTTGATTCTTTTTAAGATTGTATGAAATACGAGATTACTACCTAATTTTGTTATGTGATTAAGTCCATAACTTGATCAACTTCAATTTTTAGTACTTAGGGGGAAAAAAAGTAAACAGCAAAGCTGCTGTGATGTAAAAACTGGCTGTAGGGCAACTGCACTAAATTTTACTCCACTAATTAAGTTTTCTCATGGATTTTCATTTTTGATCTAGTACATCTCCTAAATATGAAAAAAATGGGATGGCTCCAAAGGCATCCTTCCATGTCTATAAGGAATAGAAACATGCCCACAAAAACTATCTCATAATATATTCACCACACAGACCAAAAATATTTTTTATGCATGCCATACAGGATAAATATAATGGCCCATCTGAGATCTAAAGATGCTTTATTTGTAGTAGCCACAAATTTGGGCAGCATGCTTCAAACTGAGTTAAGTCCTTAATATACACTGTGACAGGGTCGGACCAGATGTCTATAGGACAGTAATAGAAGGCAGATATATTAGCCCCAGGTTAAGTAGGTCCCTTTTCCCTGGGTAAGGTAACAGGGAAGGTTCCAGAACAATCAGGAACCTTCTGGAGACAATTAAGACAGGCTGATTAGAACACCTGCAGCCAATCAAGAAGCTGCTAGAATCAATTAAGGAAGGCTAATCAGGGTATCTGGGTTTAAAAAGGAGCTCACTTCAGTTTGTGGTGTGCGTGTAAGGAGCTGGGAGCAAGAGGTGGTAGGGGCTGAGAGCAAGAATGCATACTGTTGGAGGACTGAGGAATACAGGAATAAAGCATTATGAGACAACAGGAGGAAGATCCTATGGTGAGAATAAAGAAGGTGTTGGGAGGAGGCCATGGGGAAGTAGCCCAGGGAGTTGTAGCTGTCACACAGATGTTCCAGGATGCACTCTAGACAGCTGCATTCCACAGGGCCCTGGTCTGGAACCCAGAGTAGAGGGCAGGCCCGGGTTCCCCCCAAACCTCCCAACTCCTGGTCAGACACAGGAAGAGTTGACCTGGACTGTGGATTCACGTAAACGGCCAAACTGAGGGCTGCCGTGAAGCTCCAAGGCGAGCAAATCCGCCAATAAGTGCAAGACCCACCAAGGTAAAGGAGGAACTTTGTCACAACACCCACAGTCTGACATACTTATAGATCCAGTATCTTCTTCTTGCACCCTCCTTAACTGGTTGTATGTATGATCTGATATTGATGGATGTGTCTTGTTCTGATGTTGCTCTTAGTTCATTGCTAACAGATGTTGTAACTTTGCAGTTACCTTTTGGGTCAAATTGTCCTTGAATGCCATTTCACAATGCAGGGGAGGCAGGGACTGCTTGGATCTAGCATACCATGCCAGCCTTCTCTGCCAACAACTGCATGGTAGCAGAAACCTATGGGTTATCGATGGGATGGCACTGGAACCCCATGTTGTAATATCATCTTCTAAATCCTTCCCAGTTAGGAAAACGGGTTCAGGGCCCAGGTTGCACAGCTCATTGTGGGGTCACTGGAGTTTTCAATATTTTGTTAGTGCAAATCAATAAAACTGGTAGAGCTTTTAAAATATGATAGATAGCATGAAGTCAGTTGGGGAGCGTTGGGATTCCTTTTGGAATTCAATTTAAAGAAAAGGACTGATGCAGGTAGGTGTTTCCTGTTATTCCTTGAAACAGAGGAACAATGTGATGCAATGGTCTGGTTCTTGGCTTGATATTGGAAACAGTACTGATAGATAATTTTACTCATGCAAGTAGGCCCATAGAAATAATGAGACCCCTTGAATGTGTAATGCCTCTCAGGTAAGTGTTCATAGGGTAAGGACCTTTCTGTGTAAGAGTAGAGCTGGGTAGGAAATAGTTTTCCTGTCCTGCAAACATTTTTGAGATTTTGAACATTTTCCTCCTCCGGAACTGGGACAAAATGCTGAAATACTGAAAATGTTTGTGAACTGAAAATAAATTAAAAAAAAATTCAGTTCAGATCAACCAAAACACTTTTTTTCCCCTCAGTAATTTGGACATAGCTTAATTTCAGTTTTGATTTTTTTTAAAAACTATAAATTTCAAACTGAAAAACACAACTCTTCATTTCAAAAAGGTCAAAATCTGACAGTTTTGGAACTTTTTTCAAAAGGGTTTTTAAAGGGGAAATTTGTGGAAATTGACCCATTCCTCCACCTACTCCTCCTGGGTGAGCTGCTCTTGGAAGGTGCTTCTCAAGACCATGCAGTGCAGAGGCTGGAATTCTGGCCAGCCCTTACCCAGGCAGTGAAAGGGTGGACAAGGTTCCACACTCCCTTCCCTGCTGCTGTACAGCTGCATAAGAGACAGCAGCAATCTAGCCCTAAGGACCAGGTTCCTGGAACAATTTGTACAGTGGGGGTGCTGAGAGCCATTGAAGCAAACTATAAACCCTATATATGATAGAAACCACTTCAAGCCAGGAGGTGCTGCCAGCACCCCTGTCTAAGGAATGAAATTGTTCTGCAATATAACTTTTGATACCCTCATAATTTGAGGGTGAAACAATCCAATGAGGAACACAACAGTAAAAATTATTTCAATCACAGAAAAAAATAAAGAAAAATTCTGTGCCAGATATAGGTAAAACATTGATTGCCTTAACCTTCCATTTGTGTTTGGGGGTTTTTGTGAGTGTATGTGTTAATAGATAGATAGATATATTTTTAAAACTAAAAAAATAATCTACAGTTTTTAAAATTGCATTTTTCAAGTAAAATGATTGCAATTCAGGAAAAACTAGATGTGAAATACATATTTAAGGCTTTGCTCACATTGTTGTGCCTCCTTTCCCTCCACAGTAATGCAAGTTAAGTATAGTGGAGAAGATCAGATCCTCCCATATGAAAAGCCTGGAAACCTCACATTTTCTGCAGCATCATCCCCTCTGATGGATGGGATCTTGGAGCCGGCAAAGATGAGGCCCTCTAATACAGCCACACCTGTGAAGAAATCCTGCAGGTCTCGGGTAACTATAGAGGGCAGTGTCTGTGATATTCCCAACCCCACCTTTGCACGTTTTCCCCCTCAGCAGCACAGCTCCTAACATTGGGTTCGATTCTTCCACTCTTCTTCCTGTTAAGTAGCACCCGGCACTGCAAGCTGTCCAACTGAAACCAGTGGATCTACTCACAGGGGACCTGATCCAAAGTCCCTTGATGTCAATGGAAATAATCCCAATGACTGAAATAAGCTTTGGATCAGAGCCACAATAAGGCACTACTCAAATGATTTTGAGTAACATAGGGTCCTATGTTTTTAACTAGCGGAGGAAAGGACTAGCCAACACTTCCCCCACCTTCCCCTTTAGCAAAACGGTACAACATTTTAGTTATACTGGGGTGTACACTGGGGACTGTTTTAAACAGAAGGCTGTAAGGAGAGACTTCATCAAATTAATGTGGCAGTCTATTAATTAAACATTATGGGACCCTCATAATGTACATGCTTTTTACATTTACATTGCAACATTTGAGATTCATTTGTTGAGAATGAGTTAAACTTTAGTCATGTTTCTGCTTTCCCCTGCTTGCTAACACAACCTTCTCCTTTTCTTTTAAACAGTACACCTTCTTTTATCAGACTGTTTTGAACAGAAAGTACAGCAATGATTTAAAGGGTGCTCAAGATGTGAAAAGAAGGCAGCGTAGGTCCTGAGAGACATTCCTGGCTCAATTAACAATTTTACTAGTAAACAAAAATTCCCAAAATAGAAATGTATAAATTATCTTTTCAATCCACATTTTTCAGAGCATGCATTTTGTGCTATGAATAAAAATATCCAAGCATTAAAATGTTAATAGAGCAGGAAATCAGATTACTGGGATTATACGATCCAGCCACCAAAGTTGTTGTTTTGATTATGCAGTTTTCAACATGCTCACTTGTCACTTGAGATCGCAGGCCATATTCTGTTCTTAACTTGATGGATGTAACTGAGAGCAGCATTTAGCTCATTAGGTACAATTCATCTTCCAAATATACCTATTCCTCAATAAAATAAAATAAAATAAAAATAAAAGTCAGGTAGCATTTGCCAGTGCTGTATCATATGCACTCTTCTACTGTTCTTAGCAGAGACACAAATATCTTAATATTTCAACAGAGTTATGAAATAAAATATAATTCAATAAGATACAGCATAACAACATCTATCAGAAAGGACAACTTAAAAGAAAGCATTGCATTTTCTTTGTAAAACTATATATAATGATCATTGCCTAGAAATGGATCAAGCTGGCAGCTGCATAAGCATTCAACACAGCAATAACTGCAGGCTCTGATGTGGTAGTTTTCTTCGCAATGTCATATCGTTGTATTCCCTCTGAGCAAGGCCAAGAGTGGTGCTGAAAAAACATGCAAAGACGTATCTCCCCGCACCCTCCAACCCCTGGAATTCTTTCCATTGTATTTACAATTTTCAATTGTGCTAGCAATTTTCATCAGTCTAGTACTAATATTATACATTAGCTGTTTGCATAACTACAACTAACTTTGCATCAGCGTTGCCACTATAAACCCAATTTTTCAGTGGCTTGTAACTTTTCTAGGAAAAATTTGCTGTGGGACAAAATTAAGTGTACAAGGATTGAGTTTGAGATGCTTTGTGTTTTTAAATCTGGCCATTTATATTTTACAGGTCAGTTGGGGGTGGGTTTTGCACATCTGTAACTCAGGCAAAAGTCTGATTTATTATTATTCCCTAAGGTGGAATTAATGTCTTTGGGTGTTTCAACAAGATTACAAAGCTACAGTATTCATGTTACTTAGATCTGAGAATGCAAAGGTGGTTTTCCTATACATTTCCACCCCCATAATCCTGGAGGCAGCCAGATGATGGCCCAGAAGACAAGTCAGAACAACCTGGGAGATGCTCCAGCTTGCATCAGCTTGTAATGGCTTTCAAGGGGCATTATGCAACCAGGGACTCCCAGAACATGGTGCCCTCCCCCGCCATGACCCCTCCTGTCCCCAACACCAGGGAGGTCTGTCAGAGGGTATTCAAGGAAAATTCTCAACTGCCATGCTAAGGCAGCCTCTTCTAGCCTCTTTATACCAGGGAAGAAGTGCAAAGGGGCTGGGAAGAGTAGCCAGGAATTTCACCCATTGTGCTAAGCGATATGCGGTAGTGCATGTGAAATGAGTTCCGCCTCCCCTCAATTTAATGTTTAAAAATGTTTTATGGCACATATATGGATGGCTGGATTTATGGTAAAGATATCCATATCTCCCTTCAATCTCACCTATCAACCTTAGTATTTAGATAGTGCCTTTCTAAAGAGATGAAAGGGCACACTGCTATGGATTTTTCCCAACTAAGATCCCTGGGTTTGGGCTCTTCACAATGAGTTTTCAAAGCGATGCCCACTGCAATTTGCTATACCTAGATTTTTTTGGTGACCCATGCTACAATAGGCACAAAGAAACTCATCACCCTTAGTTTGCATGGGATTTTGTTATTATTTCTCCCCTTTCTGTGCTTTTTTCTGCAAATCAAGAACATACTGGGTATTTTCATAATGTAACAACTATAAGGAAATATACGATCAACTAACATCGTCCAGGAAATTCACAGTTATGGCTGAGATTCCATCCTTCATTCAAGTTTCCCTGATTTTCTACAGCTGACTGTGTGATGGAAAAAGTATTGGTCACAACTGTTCATTCATAGCCTTTAGTGGTTGGTGTGACATACCTTGATGACATGTCTATAAAGTAATATATCAGGGAATATTTGCTCTGTATTAAATAAATAGCAATGACATGTAATAATGGTCAATAATTATGTAAGATGATAGCACTATTAGCATCTGTATATGGGGCCTATTATGCTTATCTGACCCTCACTAAAACCTAAATCCCCTTTATTGTGAAAAGCCTGAGAAAACAGGCATTCCACAAGGGATCTAAGAGGAGCTGGAAGGAATTAATTCTCTCTTCCAACATGAGCAGCTTGATGTGACTTAGCTTGTAGTAGCAGATGGAGCCTATGCAGAGGGTTAAACTTACACACTTATCCAGTGAACATCCCCAACCCACCTAGTTCACAATCTTCCCTATCCCATGTACTATTCAAGAGTGGCACACCATAGAGCTGAGACCCATAGCAAGCAGGAATGCAAATGTGATGGCCTCCATCTTGGCAGACACTATCAGGCTCAAAGCTAGTAAGGCCTGGTCCACACACAGACGCTGCACTGGTGCAAACTAAAAGTGTGATGTTGCATTCATCTAGCTAAACCACTGCAACTGTGTGTGTGGCCAACTTACACTGGTTTAAACCTGGCTTGCAGCGGTTTAGCTACCCCTATTACTGAAATGGTGAACTTTTGTTTGTAGGCAAGTTCTAAGCAGTTCTCAACATTTTGTTATGGTTTATTGTACGGAAAAGAGGATCTGAAATAGCGAGGAGATAACATAAAGGAACAAGGGGGCAAAGGTGAGAGGGAGAGAGAGGGTGTGAGAGAGTATGTAGAGGGAAAGAATCTATTCTGTTCTATATAGATTCTTATACTTCCTTCATCATTGTAGTATCTGAGTGGCTTCCAGTAATGCAGGATGCCCAGGACTTTCCCCACAAATATTCACAATAGCCTTGCCTTTAATTACCCCACTACTCCCCTGGCTCATATGTATCCCCAGTGATTTCAGGCACTCTTACCATTGAACCAACCAACCCTCCACTTCCCCTCTCTGGCTCATGCAGTCAGTCTACCATGCTGCCAAGGCTTGTCATGAAAAAGAATTGAGGCCATCTATCTGCAAGAATGTTGTATTGTTACCAACTAAGACATCAAGCTGACCTATTATCTACCACATAAAGTAATAAATAAAATAAATAAAAATAGTAAATGATGACTACGTCTATAACAAGGGAGAGAATTCCTAATATTTATTTTAAATACCTACATTACGATGTGAGATCACTCAATATTTTTGTGCAAATTCAGAGGTTTATTAACCAAAAAAACCCACCTTGCACATCTGTTCCTCACCTGTATTCCTTGACAACTTCAGCTTGCTGATACTGTATATGGTTAAACAAGTACCTAAACATTACCACAAGCTACTTCACAGAAGGAACAAAAGATATTTTAATAGAAAATTGCAACTACTTTTTCCTATAAAAGTTTTGGACAAGCATTTGTTCAACTTTTTCCCATAAAAGCCAAGAGCAGTTGTTATAATGTGTACACATCTCAGATCTTTCTTTTGAATTGAGATACAATGAACTAAATTCTGCCATTCATTTGCATCCATTAACTGTACTGAAGACGATGGAGTTTCCATGGTGTATGCTAATGGGACAAATCCCAGAAAGTTCTGAGTATCCTCAACTCTCACTGACTCTGGTGAGAGCTTACAGCTTTCCATGTGCTAGTTGGCAGGAATGGGTTTTGAAGCCCCAACCCAGCAAAGCACTTAAGCACACATTTAACTTTAAGCATGCAAGTAATCCCATTCACTCCAAGTAGACTATTCACATGCTTTAGTGCTTTGCTAGATTGGGGTTAAATGAGAGTTGAATTAAGCCCCTAGTGCATGGCAAAAAGTACTGTACATAACTAGGTTTAAGCACCTGGCAATTTGCTAAGAAAATCAGTACTTTGCAGAAATGTTTTTTGTCTTGTCAAACGTTTCCTGCTCTCAGTTGCTTCAAACCATACAGCTACTTGAATTGACAATACAGTACTGTGCACTGAAACTGTCATGGTTACGCACGTGATCCTGTGACCTGTGGTGCTGGTAATCAAAAACAAACTACTTCAGCTCAACGCAAACCAGACCATTCCTTTGAAGACAGAGCATTTGAACGTTAACAGATAACTACATTACAACATAGTTAAAGCCGCTGCACTTTCAGGGCCTACCACCTTTTCTATTTTTGCAAAGTATTTCACCTGCTGCTTTAATATTTGGGACCTCTCTTCAAGTTCACATGTTTACGTCACAAGGAGCAGAATAGCTGGTGGGTCTAAGTTTACACCAGCAGAAACGTTTGCACTAAACTATTGCTCTAATGCAACATCCTTTTCTCCCAAAGAGCACAGCAAACATGCGGTGCCTCTCTTCAAATAGCTATAAGATGCTGGGGTGCAGTTTAACCAATAATATGAAGAAATGGTAATTCCAAAACCAAAAGTCATTGTTTACTCAGGTTGGCAGAGTGTGAAACACTGTGTTTGGGAATAAAGCTGGCAGCAAGCCAGGAGATAAAATCCAAAGTATTACTGTGTATTCTAACACATGTCTCTGAATCAATGTTAAAAAACCAATCCTGACCGATTTTCAGGGCTCCCTTTGACACTCACTTTGTTTGTTGACCAACATATTTCATGGTGTCTAATATGGGATGGGATGGTTGTCGGAGTGAGGAGGGGGTGAGTTTGTACATGGTTCTGAGCCTCCAGCACACATTAAAATTTCAACGTTCAAAAGCTAATTTTCCCCAGAAACAAGAAAGGGAATGCAGCTTGGGTGCTTTGTCCAGATGCCTCCAGACGAACCCTGGCATTGATCCACATAGGGGGGTCTACCATCAAGGGAACTATTGGCCCTCCAGGGAATTTACATGTTCTGATTGTGATGGTTGGTGCTTGATGGCAGCCTGGCCTATTGGTTAGGGAGTCAGCTCCTCTTTAGTGCAGAGAGGGATTGGTAAGGGAGCCCAGGCTGTCTCACCAAAGATCGAGCATCTTAAGGCTGCCCTCCCTGGGCCATTTCCTACTCCCTCCCTCTATAGTTTAAGCTTTGCAGTCTGTAGCAACAGGTAATGAAGAAAAGGTACTAACTGCACCTTCAGTCCCAGCAGACAGGCTCCTCTTTGCCCAGAGGAGATGCTGCAGCAATCCTTATCAGAAGCTCACAGGACAGGACCTTCTCCCTGCCTTGCCAGCCCCCTTCTAAGCAGTCTGGCTTCCTTTTAAGCTCCACTCCATCTGGAGCATGCCCTGCAAGTGCAGCTGCATCGGATCATCTGGGCCCAATGCTGTTCTTTAACCCCTTCTGTTCTAGAGCAGGGTTTATACTCCCTGTCACACTGAAATCCAGTGACTCTCCACAAAGGCAGAAAGTAGAATTATTTGCTTCCTTACGACCTGATCCAAAGCTCACAGATTTCAATGGGAAAGACTCCCTTTCATTTCAATGGGCTCTGGATCAGGCACATACCAGTAACCACCCCAAGTTTCCTGAAGCTTGCCCATGCACTTTATATGAGTAGATGCCACCACCTGCACTAGTGATGACATAGGCTCAGCCCCACAGAATGCTAAACCAATCCTTTTGATGTCCACTGCATTAGTCCATAGTCCCCCAACTGCCCCAGTCTTATACTAGACACCCCTTTAAATTCTGATTTTGCTGTTCTTGTGCCTGACATCCCCAGAGCTCCCCTAATCCGATAGCACACCTCTTTGTAGACTCTCTTCCACAGATTGGCCTGACCATGGCAGCATTACACCCTCTGATAACCAGAGTACCCTGTTGAGTAGTGGGTGAGCAAAGTAGCCACTCTGCACTTCCAGGTATCCCTGTTTTCAGATGCAGCAACAGTCAATTCAACTTGTAAGACTCAGGCGCTGTCACTGTTTCAGCAGCCTAGGATCAAGGAAGTAAGGGCACACTTCCCTGTTACCATGATCCACAAGAACTATAAATATACCTGCCAATGCGACTGACATGATTGGCATTACTGTGTTACATACAGATCCATTCACTATCCTCTTTTATAAACTTCATTTATGCGCACCGTTCATACGTCCATTGTCTCCAAATAATTGTCGTTTTCTGCTCAGTGGCTAATAAGCCTGTCCCATATGGACCCAATACTAAGCTAAGGTTGATGTTCCATGGCTGTACTCTGCCATCTCTACTGCGTCCCCATGGATCTCCTCATACACCTCCTCATTATCAGAAGGGATGAATTCACTGCTGCCAGACCTTTCTGTGTTTGAGGACAACATTGTATAGTACACATCATTGCAGAAACATCCAAGCCATCTTTGCAGAGTCATCTAATAGAGTGCCTCCAATCTCGTTAGTGGCCATAACCTCATTTTCAGGATGCCAAATGCTCTCTTTTATAACTATTGTGTTGGATATTAATGTTTTATTCTACCCTCGCTCAGAGTGTACATGAGGGTGGATGATTGGGACGATTTAGTCACGGGTATTTTTAGTAAGTCATGGACAGGTCACTGGTAATAAAAAAAATTCACAGCCTATGACCTGTCCATGACTTGTACTATATACCCCTGACTAAATCTTAGCTGGGGGGGCAGGGGAGTGTTGCTCTGGGGGGTGGTCCGGGACCGCCCACCCGCTGCTGCTCCCGCTGCCCATGAAACCGCTGCTCAGGCAGTCCCCAGGGTCACCAGCACTGGCTGCTGCTCTGGTGGTGCCTGAGACCAGCTGCCCAGGGGCCGTCCGAGCAATAGCTGGTGCGACTGGCCCTGGGGAATGAGTGTTTGGTCAGCTGCAGAAGTCACGGAGGTCACAGAAAGTCATGGAGTCCATGACTTCCGTGATTTCCGTGACAGACACAGAGCCCTAATCATATGTCATTTGAGAGTGTACCATCTCCTCGAAGTGGCACAGTTTTAATGAGTGGGCATCTCAAACTCAGTTACAGAGATGAGCACGTGAGATATATTTTGCACTCACCAAGCATGAATCCAAATGTGCTGTCCCCTTTCATATTCCAAGATGAGTAAGCTGTTCCATAACCCAGGATACCACTCCACCACAGACACAAAGGCCAACATGGGATCACATATACTCATCCTATTCATGCTGCCTCTTCTGGAATGTAGCATTATCTGCTCAGAGCGACATGAGTCTCACCCACAAAGTCCAGCATCAAGGAGAATTGCAGTATGGTATGAAATTCTTGCATATTTTCTAGTTGTGTCTGTTTGTCCATGGAGCAGGTGATATACTGTGTTGCCCTATGATCCATGACATTGGGGATGTCCATGGGGATACATGGATGCTGCCAACTGACATTCAAAAAGTTTCACCAATTATAATTTGAAAGTGCCCACTGGCAGGAATGCCTCATCCAGTGGTGACTCTGCCTGGTTCAAAGAGGACATGGCTCCTGTGGGTCTACCCTCTCCAGATCACCCCTTCACTTAATAAATGATGGCTGCAATGTTAGCCTCTACCCCTGCAAATCTGAAAATGAAAGCTCTTGAAAGGTTCTTTGTAGCTCATACTCATATGAGCATATCCTCCTCTGATTCTCAGCCTCCCTTACCTACTCTTCTCCTTCCCCCAAACCCAGGCAGAGCGCCTTGTAGTATCAGGGCCTTAGCTTACAATATCCTAGGGAGAGGAAATATCTCCTTAGGTTTTGGAAAGCCCCTAGCACAAGAGAGCCCTGGTCTTGATTGGGACTTCTGGGCTGTGATGCAAGATAAATGTTAAATAATAATAGGCACATCTGTTAGGAACCATTAGGAAAGGGATGTATAATAAGACAGAAAACATCATAACATCTCTCTATAAATCCACAGTAAGCCCACCCTGGGAATACTGCATGCAGTTCTGGTCGCCCTGTCTCCAGAAAGATATATTAGAATTGGGAAAAGTACAAAGAAGGGCAACAAAAATGATTAGGGGTATGGAACAATTTCCATCTGTGGAGAGATTAAAAAGGCTGGGACCGTTCATCTTAGAAAACAGATGACTAAGGGGTGGGGATGTGATATAATGCCCCCAATAATCAAAATGATGTCCCATGCTTATCCAAAAACAAAACAGATTAGTCAATAGCTTAAAATAGAGGGAATATTTGTGTCTTCTACTTGCCATACTGGAGGAAACTAAACTGGGTACAAATAGGGGTGGAATGCATAAATGGGGAAGCAGTGACTTAGCAGCACCCTTCCCTTTCTGGGTTCCTGTGGAACCCCCTCTGCATGTATGCTATGGGGTCAAGGATCCATGGGAATACAAGTGGGCCAGTCTGGGGGAAATGGCTGTGTCAGGGTTCCCTCCCCACTCTGAACTCTACAGTACAGACGTGGGGACCTGCATGAAAGACCCCCTAAGCTTATTTCTACCAGCTTAGGTTAAAAACTCCCCAAGTCACAAATTTTCCTTGTTCCTTGGATTAGGTAATGCTGTCACCACCAATGATTTACACAAACTCAGGGAAATGACCACTTGGAGTTCCTACTCCCCCGTAACATCCCCCCAAACTCCCTTTCCTGGGGACGCTTGAGAATAAACAAGATGAGCACAGACCAACCTTGGGGTTTTTTAGGACACTAAGAAAAAACCCCCAATCAGATTCTAAAAGAAGCAGAACTTTATTAGAAAGAAAAAAGGTAAAAGAAGCACCTCTGTAAAATTAGAATGGAAGATAATCTTACAGGGCAATCAGATTAAAAAACACAGAGGATTTCCCTCTGGGCCAAACTTTAAAGTTACAGAAAGAAAACCAGGAATACACCTTCCTCTCAGCACAGAGAAAATCACAAGCCAAAACAAAAATAAGCTAATGCATTCCCTTGCTAGTACTTACTAATTCTAATGGAGTTGGATTGCTTGCTTCCTTGATCTGTGTCCGGCAAGCACACAGAACAGACAGACCAAAACCTCCCCCTACCATCAGATTTGATCTTATCCCCTTATTGGTCCTTTTGGTCAGGTGCCAGCCAGGTTATCTGAGCTTCTTAACCCTTTACAGGTAAAAGGATTTTGTGCCTCTGGCCAGGATTTTATAGTACTTTATAGTATATTTTATACAGGAAGGTTGTTATCCTTCCCTTCATATTTACGACAGGCTGTCTAAAGCACAGTCCACCCTCCACCCTCAAAAGCTGTAGAGAACTGGCAGTGTGAGATCACTGTCATCTTATGCTTACTTCCCCCTCTGTACACTTAACACCCTTGAGCAGGGAGGGGATGGGAAGCAGGCAAAAGACCAGGGTTCCTGAGAAATTGTGCTGCCAGATGATGGGAGTAGATTGCAATGGGGACTTAGATTGCAAGCTCCTTGAGGCAGGAACTGTCTTTTTGTTCTGTGTTTGTACAGCGCTTAGCACTACAGGGTCTATGATTGGGGCTCCTAGGTGCTATGGTAATTATAAATAATGATAATAATAATAGTAATAACAATGAGGGGCAGGGAAATGTGCAGAGATATCACACAGCCTCCAGAGGTTAAGAGTCATGAACCTTGCCTATTCCAAGGGGGAGTAAATGAAATTTTCTACTCCCCTTCAATAGAAAAAGCTAAAAGCATCTGATAGAGTTCCCTAACCCTTACCTTCCCATTGCCCCCAATAGACAGACAGACAGACAGACAGACAAATACATATATGGCCTTTAGTTAAGAAGTTAAGGCCACATTCTGCCATTAGATAGGCACAGTTGCCAAAGGACACTTCAATGATCACACACAAATATCCAAAGACAGATTGTTGCCCCAAAAGCTTATTGTTGAAGGCCCTGAATCAGGCAAGTATAAACTGGAATGGATTTAAGAATGTGTTCAACTGTTTTCCTGAATCGGGGCCTACCTAAACAAGACACAGGGTGTGAGAAAGGAAGTTTTATTAGCCTCCTTTTCACAGATGGCGATCTGAGGTACTGAGAGATCACATGGCTTTTGCCCAAGGTCATACAGGGAGTCTGTGTCAGAGCTAGGAGCTGAACCCTCACCTCTGGAGTCCTAGTCCAGTGCCTAGACCAAATACTCGGAGCTCAAACTAAACCAAAACCAAGGCACAAAACCAATTCAGAACACATATTATTGCCAACAGAGGAGTGGGGAACTGATTGAAAGAGGCAGAAAGCTCCACAGGAAATAAATTCAAGCAATTTCCCAACTAGTTCTTCCCAAGAAACCTAAAATAAATGTAGTCACAAGAACACAAAACAACTGCGTGGTACTGACATACAGTAGGCTTAATCCATACCATACAACCTGGGGAAAGCAGACAAACCCGATTTTTTTTTTGAGACGTGATGAATTTTTTTCTCTCCAAAAAGGCAGAATAGAGCCTGTAGTTACCTTTGTTCAATTCCTGAATTGCCACTATTTTTCCCTTCAGGAAATACATCCCGCAAGATGTTTGTTGTGTCATGGGTAGAACACTGATTGAATTCAAACCCTGTCCACTTCACCCTGTCTCTCTTATCCTGAGAAGTGCACGCAGTGTTCCGATCATAGGACAGGAGCAATCTGCAGTCATCCATGCTATTTATCAAGGGGATATATTTTAAATATGCATCGTTTGTAACCAAGGAATAAAACCATGAAGAGGTTTTCATTTGAAAATTAAATGCAGCTGTAAATTAATTTCCGTAATCACCATCATTAATATTTAATATATTTATATAAAGGATAATATTCCTTAATCCCCTTGGCATCCCATATTTAATAATGTGGAAATAGCTTATCTTCTTCCCATCACAGAGAGTGGGTTTGCAATAACTGGTAATGTTAAATGTGTATTTTTTTAAAAAAAAATCAATAATATTAAATAAATACATAAGCACATCCCCCCAGAATGCTCTTGATGTTATTTACAAAATTAAAAAACAACAGAATAGCCAGGGACCTTATAACCATTTCATTACTACCTCCCTAATTGCATGTGGTGGAACTGCATAATCTGTTTATTGAAATTGAAATCTTTGGAACTGATTCTCCCCACAGACATTAACAATAAGCATCCTGTGCAATAACACCGTACTTACTATAATATTAACTTTATATGCACCAGGCTTTAAATATCCTGTGGCTTCCCCTGCTGGAATTGGGCATTTTTTTTAACAGTCTTGTGTTCTGCCACTGCATCAAATCACGTATCTAATTTACAGACTGTAAAATACAATATTCACAGATTACAATAAATAAAGAAGGGTACATTCAGAAAACACATGCACACAATTGATACTAGGACAAGCAAGACTACATTTAATAAAGTAGAAATAAAGTAGACTCTTGTAGGAAATCTGAATGGATTTTGATGCCCGATATGAAAGAAATTGCTTCTGTTTTCCACTGTGTGTCCTGAAAAGCAGGCTTGCAAATAATGGGGTTGATACTGCAAGGTGCTGATCTGAAACTTGTACTTAGTGAGTATTCTTTACTCAAGTGAGTAGTCCCATTTGGACTGATCCTATACATATTTATGTTCATGAATACTTTTACTCAAATGAGTCCTCTGATATCAATGGAAGTAAAGTTACTCATGTTTTAGTTTGCAGGATTGAGTCTAATAAGGACTAATCACATGAAGTAAGAAATGTTCCTCTACATGATCTGTCTCTAACATCAAACAGACTTTAAAAAAACTACAAGGGGAAAAAATGGCCCATGTTTGTTTCTTTAGGATGTATGAAGAGGGCCTAAAGGATTTTCTATTTTTTATTAAAGTTCTTTTCTATTTCTTTTTACATTAGACATTTATTTTTGCTGGAAGACTATGGGCAACAGGAGAAGCAATAGGTTTATATCACATCACAGATACCAAGCAAATGGAACCTGATCGAGAGGGTCAGTGACTTTCAGTTCTTTGGTTTTGATAATATTAATTAATTTTAAATGCTTAATACCACAATAGTTAGGAAAAAAGTTAATTTGTTAAGAGATTCAACACCCCTTCAATTAAAGGATGACAAGATGACAAGAATGACTCCCAATATTTTTAAGGTAAAAAAGCAAGCACAAATATTAGAGAAACAAAAAAAAAACCAACCCGAACATTTCAGGCTTTCTTAAAATATCTTGAATAGAAAAAGAGGGGACAAATGTCACTTATTTTTCCTCTTCATTTCACTAGTGTGTGTTAAAAGAGGCACACTGCAGGATTGAGCACCATATTTTTACAAACTTCCTTCTCATAGGCAAGATTATATGCTTAATTACTTGAATAGTTAGACTAAAAGAAATATTAGCTCCTGGAAGTACAGTTCCTTTTCATGTCCTTGGCTCCCACTCTGATGTGACACCCAGATGTGCACTATGCTATGACATTGTCTCCATCCCCAAAACCTAGTGGATCTTGGAGCCTGTTGAGGGAATGCCAGAAATGCTCTTCACAGTGGACTCTACAGTTGTGCAAAGGCTTTTAAAATATATTATATCTTTCAAGACATAAAATACTACTAATGAATACTTTGCAAAACTGTGAGATATACTTAGAAGAGGCACTTACCTGAACCTCCAAAGGCCAGCATCATACTCCAGAAGAGTCCCTTAGCTAACTTGATGTTACAACAAAACTGGGCTATGCGCAGGGACATCTCATCAAAGAGGAAGTCAATGGCTGAGGCTGGATGTGATAGGAACCGTAAAGATTAAAAAAAAAAGAAAATGTCTGTTGCCCTGCACCTTGTGTTCTCCTTTACATGAATGCAAAGTGAATGTAGCTGAATGCTGCCATTCTGACTTGCCATTGGTATAAATGATTACACAAGGGGCAGGACAACACAGAATTATACCCCAAATATGCTGAAAGCCTCCTTTATTCATAGCTACTAAGGTCAGAAGGGCCCATTATGATCACCTAGTCTGACCTCCTGCAAAACACAGGCCACAGAATTTCACCCACCCACTCCTGCGAAAAACCTCTCACCTATGTCTGAGCTATTGGAGTCCTGAAATCGTGGTTTAAAGACTTCAAGGAGCAGAGAATCCTCCAGCAAGTGACCCATGCCCCATGCTACAGAGGAAGGCGAAAAACCTCCAGGACCTCTTCTAATCTGCCCTGGAGGAAAATTCCTTCCCGACCCCAAATATGGCAATCAGCTAAACCTTGAGCATATGGGCAAGATTCACTTGCCAGATATTACAGAAAATTCTTTCCTGGGTAACTCAGATCCCACCCCATCTAACATCCCTTTCTAGGCCCCAATCCAGAAGAGTTCAGGTTTCAGAGCCTGATGCACACTCAAAAATGTAATGGAAAAGATCAAGCATAAGAGAGGTCATTCATTTTGCTTGTTGTATTTACCGAATTTTCCAGAATACTGAATGAGCCCTCAGAATTAGCCTGGATGCTTTTAGAAAGGTTGATTTTATTTTTTAAATGAAATTTTTACCATTCAAAACTAATCTTCAAAAATAGTCCTTTGCTTCTTATATATAAAAAAAAGATTAAAAAGATTCCTGAAAGACTTCCCAAGATGGAGCAATGCAAGTGGAAAGGAGAAATATTTTGACTATATGCCAACAACTAGTTGCACTGGTGTACATATCCTTTAAAAAATGTTTCTAGTGTACTCTTAAGTATTTAACACTCTTAATGGTCAATAATAAAATAAATATTCATCTTAACTGTCAATTTTTTAAATAAATTCTTGCATTTAGAAGCTGGCTGCTGTTTCTGCAATATGCAGTAGTTCTGCCAGCATGGTTATAAAAACACTCACTAAACTGCATGCACTTTATTTATTTTATTTATTAATGTCTATTTCACTTTCTAGATATTAGACCACACCATGAAGTTAGTTCCTTGAGACATTTGCGGCAATATCAAATTCAAAGTCAGTGAATTAATTAGAAGGAATGATACAGTTTTCACTTTTAAATACTCTTTGGCATTCTACTCATTCTCCTGATGTTCACTACAGCATGTCTAACATCTGTATCAAGTCTGAAAGTGAGGGGACTCCCAGAATCTCAGCTCTCTCCTGTGTCATTTCAGTTATCCCATATTTTTCCCCAGTCTCCTAAAATCTAATACTAAAACATCACTGTACCTGTCATACCTGGAATTTGGAAAGAAAATATCATGTTTGAGGCTACAATGCAATTCAATGCACGCTCAATGTATTTGTGTGTATTTGGTGGCACAGAAAAAGGATATTTAGGACATATGCAGTTAGGGCCACATTTGTTACTGATATAAGCAAACTCTATAAAAGTCAATTATGCCAGTGGTGGATAATATGAGGTCCTTAGTCTTTTAGAAAACAGAAATTAGCACAATCTTTTTAGGGGCCCAACTAGGGCTGGTTGAAAATTTTCAGTTGAAACTTTTTTTGGGGGGAGGGAAGGAGGTTGGTTGGATGAAATTAAACTTTGCAGAAAGTGTCTGCTAACTGATTCTACACAAAATGGGTACATCCCCGTATCCCACCAATTCTAACAGAACATCAGCTGAACTCAACATCACAGAGCTGAGGTGGAGCACCAATAGCAAAGCAGGTAACACCTACGTATGAGAGACACTAACCTGTAGATGCTCAGCATCTCTGAGAGTCAGGTCCTTGATATGAGGGATTTGTAACCAAAAAATGAAGGGGAGGGGGGAGTACTAAAGTAATCATTGTGATATACAGATGCTCAAGCTCCCAAGGAAATCTTAAGTGAGAATTTGCCAGAACCGAATCGTCTTCATTACTCCAAGGTCTGATCCTGTTCCCAAAGAAGCCAGCAACAGAAACTCAAGCAGGTTCAATGTGAATCAGACTAAATAACAATGTTTCATATACGAAGACGAATATTTTATTTTAGAAGCACCTTCTTGACACAAATGTAGCGTACAAAAGGCAGCAAGGGAAACTAAGTTTTCTAAAGATATATAATAGAACTGGTTAATACAAATGTTTGTCTTGGGAAGACGCTGATCTAAATTTCTATAAGTACAGTATGCTTTGAATCTCTCCTTTGTATGAGCTCAACCCTCTCTTCTATTCTTCTTAGTAACTATGCCTATTCTGTCAGTAGGAGTGTCAGCACTTCAGCAGCAAAGGCCAGTAAAGCTGCTCACTATTATCTATTGTCATGATGTGCACGGTTACTCAACTTGTTCTTTCCACGTTCTTCCTCTTCTAGGAAAACAAACACTCTAAAGAGAGCGAGAAAAATAACCCCAGCTCTACCGAGGATTTGGAAACTAGGAAGGTTTCACTTGCTCATAGTAATGGGTTGATTAATTTTTTTAAGAAACCTGGTAAAGAAGGAGAGGAATCTATTATGTTTTTAAGAACCAGAGCCAGACAGGAGGCAGGGAGAAGTTGCATCGCTCTGCAGATAACTGGAGGATGTAAGACTGCAGAAGCCAGGACAGCCATAAGGCCTCAAGGGATGCTGTGGAGCGCTCAACTGGGCAGCAAGACTACCCCTGTTCTACTGGAGTAGATTAGCTTCCACCAGTACTGTTGCCAAGCTTCAAAACTGATACCTCCATTCCCTCGACTCTATCTGATGTCCATTAAACCATTGACTTTACTGGCATTGAATTGGACATCCTTCCCACTGGTGTTCTGCTGGTTGGCCAGATCCCCCTTACACTTCAGGGATATAGCCATCCAGATTATGTCCCTCTGAGCCTCCCACAGGGACAAAGTGTAAGATTGATTAAATGAGTATATTACTATCCAAACCCAGTGAATTATGGCCATTTAGACCAGTGGTTCTCAAACGTATTTGATTGCGCTCCCCTTTTTTGTGTCTGTAGTAGTTTATGCCCCCTTTCAGCATGCAAATACATATACCAATACAAAAAATCAACACGGAACACTCATGAAAAACAGTAATGCACTAATTCAGACAGAGCCATTCAAGTACATAGTAATGCAAAGCGAGATGCTGCTTACTTGCATCACACTGCTAATAGTGTGATGGGTGCATCTGTTTTTTGGAGCACAGCAATTCCATCCTGGATTGGACACTTGAGACAGCTAACCAGAGATCTCCTTCTACCTTCAATTAAATGTGCTGAGTGCATCGTAGCAATGGATTGACATACAGATGTGAACAACTTTGTATAATGCTATGCAAGCTTAACAGAAATCCATTGTGACAAAGTTCCTGCCTACCTTGGTGGAATTTGCGCTTATTGGCAGATTTGCTCGCCTTGGAGCTTCACGGCAGCCCTCAGCTTGCCCATTTTTCTGAATTCCCAGTCCAGGTCGACTCCTCCTGTGTCTGACCAGGAGTTGGGAGGATTTGGGGGGAACCTGGGCCTGCCCTCTACTCCGGATTCCAGCCCAGGGCCCTGTGGAATGCAGCTGTCTAGAGTGCCTCTTGGAACAGCTGTGCCACAGCTATAACTCCCTGGGCTACTTCCCCATGGCCTCCTCCCAACACCTTCTTTATCCTCATCACAGGACCTTCCTCTTGGTGTCTGATAATGCGTATACACCTCAGTCCTCCAACAGTCCACATTCTCACTCTCTGCTCCTAGTGCCTCTTGCTCCCAGCTCCTCACATACACACCACAAACTGAAGTGAGCTCCTTTTTAAAACCCAGGCG